>NC_084593.1:13865412-14165412 GCF_033807715.1 Cololabis saira | reverse complement strand
GCCAAAGTGACACGATTAATTCAAAATGGCCGACTTCCTGTTCGGTTTCGGGCATGATGCCAAGAGACTTTTCTTTAAGTTGTCCCATGATACAGGTGTGTACCGATTTTCGTGCATGTACGTCAAACCGTATCCTGGGGCTTGAGGCACAAAGTTTTCAAGGGGGCGCTGTTGAGCCATTTTGCCACGCCCATTAATGCAAACCATTAAATATCAAATTTTTCGCCAGGCCTGACTTGGGTGCAAAATTTGGTGACTTTTTGGGCATGTTAAGGGGGGCAAAAAGGCCATCACTTTGTCAGAAGAAAAAAAAAAATAATAATAAAAATTCCTGCAAATACAATAGGGCCTTCGCACTGCAAGTGCTCGGGCCCTAATTAAAGCTGCAAGCAGCGATGAACGGGCCCTCGCACTCACGGCCACCGCCCCCCATAAGCATATCAGAAATGACACCACCCACAACTTTCTATGTCAAACCATTCAAAAGTTATAGCAGAAAAAAGGGACAACCAATCAGAAGAAGGGGCGGGGCTAATTAAGGCCAACGAAGCTTAAGGACTCATTACAGAGTCCCATGACACCACTCACGACTTCCTATGTCAAACCATTCAAAAGTTATAGCAGAAAATAGGGACAACCAATCAGAAGAAGGGGCGGGGCTAATTCAGTCCAATGAAGGTCAAGGACTCCATACAGAATCTGATGATATCACCCACGACTCTCTATGTCAAACCATTCAAAAGTTATAGCAGAAAGTCGGGACAACCAATCAGAAGAAGGGGCGGGGCTAATTATCACCAATTATGGTCAAGGACTCAATACCGAGTCCCATGACACCACCCACGACTCTTTAAGTCAAACGTTTCAAAAGTTATGGCAGAGAAAAGTATTCTAGTGGGCGCTGTTGAGCCGTTAGGCCACGCCCATTAATGCAAACCATGAAATATCAAATTTATCGCCAGGCCTGGCTTGCATGCAAAATTTGATGACTTTTGGAGAACTATCAAATATGGACCAATCAGATGAAGGGGGGCACGCTTTTTGGCGTCTATCGTCGCCACGGTAACACTTTTGAAAGAGAAAAGTAATGCGCGTAGTCGCAAGATGAAGACGCACATTTTGATGTATAACACACCTGGGTGCACGTTACGGTTCGGGCCGTATTAATTCTCGAAGGAATGGCATGTATTGCTCCAAAATTACGTGATTAATTCAGAATGTTCAAAATGGCCGACTTCCTGTTCGGTTTCGGCCATGGCACCAAGAGACTTTTCTTTAAGTTGCGACATGATACAGGTGTGTACCGATTTTTGTTCATGTACGTCAAAGCGTATTATGGGGCTTGAGGCGCAAAGTTTTTTCTGCCTGAACCAATCAGATGAAGGGTGGGCGCGCTTTTTGGCGTCTAGCGTCACCACGGTAACGCTTTTGAAAGAGAAAAGTAATGCGTGGTGTCGGAGGATGGAGACTCACATTTTGATGTATAACACACTTGGGGGCTCGTTACGGTTCGGGCCGTATTAACTGCCGAAGGAATGGCATGAATTTCGCCAAAATGACACGATTAATTCAAAATGGCCGACATCCTGTTCGGTTTCGGGCATGACTCTAAGAGACTTTTCTTTAAGTTGTGCCATGATACAGGTGTGTACCGATTTTCGTGAATGTACGTCAAACCGTATCGTGGGGCTTGAGGCACAAAGTTTTCCGGGGGGCGCTGTTGAGCCATTTTGACACGCCCATTAATGCAAACAATAAAATATCAAATTTTTCGCCAGGCCTGACTTGGGTGCAAAATTTGGTGACTTTTTGGGCACGTTTAGGGGGGCAAAAAGGCCCTCCTTTCGTCAGAAAAATAATAATAATAATTAAAGCTGCAAGCAGCGATGAACGGGCCCTCGCACTCACGTCCACCGCCCCCCATAAGCATATCAGAAAAGACACCACCCACGACTTCCTATGTCAAACCATTCAAAAGTTATAGCAGTAAAAAGGGACAACCAATCAGAAGAAGGGGCGGGGCTAATTCAGGCCAATGAAGGTCAAGGACTCATAACAGAATCTGATGACACCACCCACGACTCTCTATGTCAAACCATTCCAAAGTTATAGCAGAAAATCGGGACAACCAATCAGAAGAAGGGGCGGGGCTAATTAAGGCCAACGAAGCTTAAGAACTCATTACAGAGTCCCATGACACCACCCAAGACTTCCTATGTCAAACTATTCAAAAGTTATAGCAGAAAAAAGGGACAACCAATCAGAAGAAGGGGCGGGGCTAATTTAGGCCAATGAAGGTCAAGGACTCCATAAAGAATCTGATGCCACCACCCACGACTCCCTATGTCAAACCATTCCAAAGTTACAGCAGAAAATCGGGACAACCAATCAGAAGAAGGGGCGGGGCTAATTAAGGCCAACGAAACTTAAGGACTCATTACAGAGTCCCATGACACCACCCACAACTTCCTATGTCAAACCATTCAAAAGTTATGGCAGATAAAAGTATTCTAGGGGGCGTTGTTGAGCCGTTAGGCCACGCCCATTAATGCAAACCATGAAATATCAAATTTATCGCCAATTCTGGCTTGCGTGCAAAATTTGGTGACTTTTGGAGAACTATCAAATATGGACCAATCACATGAAGGGCGGGCGCGCCTTTTGGCGTCTAGCGTCGCCACGGTAACACTTCTGAAAGAGAAAAGTAATGCGTGGTGTCGCAGGATGTAGACGCACATTTTGATGTATAACACACCTGGGTGCACGTTACGGTTCGGGCTGAATTAAGTGCCGAAGGAATGGCATAAATTTCGCCAAAATGACACAATTTATTCAAAATGGCCGACTTCCTGTTCGGTTTCGGCCATGGCTCCAAGAGACTTTTCTTTAAGTTGTGCCATGATACAGGTGTGTAGCGATTCTCGTGCATGTACGTCAAACCGTATTGTGGGGCTTGAGGCACAAAGTTTTCCGGGGGGCGCTGTTGAGCCATTTTGCCACGCCCATTAATGCAAACCATGAAATATCAAATTTATCGCCAGGCCTGGCTTGCGTGCCAAATTTGGTGCCTTTTGGGGAACTATCAAATATGGACCAATCAGATGAAGGGGGGGTGGGCTTGTTGGTGTCTAGCGTCGCCACGGTAACACTTTTCAAAGAGAAAAGTAATGCGTGTAGTCGCAGGATGGAGACGCACATTTTGATGTATAACACATCTGGGTTCACGATACGGTTCGGGCTGAATTAACTCTCGAAGGAATGGCATATATTGCTCCAAAATTACGCAATTAATTCAGAATGTTCAAAATGGCCGACTTCCTGTTCGGTTTCGGCCATGGCGCCAAGAGACTTTTCTTTTAGTTGCGACATAATACAGGAGTGTACCGATTTTCGTTCATGTACGTCAAACCGTATTATGGGGCTTGAGGCACAAAGTTTTTTCTGTCGAACCAATCAGATGAAGGGTGGGCGCGCTTTTTGGCGTCTAGCGCCGCCACGGTAACGCTTTCGAAAGAGAAAAGTAATGCGTGTTGTCGCAGGATGGAGACGCACATTTTGATGTATAACACACTTGGGGGCACGTTACGGTTCGGGCTGAATTAACTTTCGAAGGAATGGCATAAATTTCGCCAAAATGACACGACTAATTCAAAATGGCCGACTTCCTGTTCGGTTTCGGGCATGACGCCAAGAGACTTTTCTTTCAGTTGTGCCATGATACAGGTGTGTACCGATTTTCGTGCATGTACGTCAAACCGTATCGTGGGGCTTGAGGCACAAAGTTTTCAAGGGGGCGCTGTTGAGCCATTTTGCCACGCCCATTAATGCAAACCATTAAATATCAAATTTTTCGCCAGGCCTGACTAGGGTGCAAAATTTGGTGACTTTTTGGGCATGTTAAGGGGGGCAAAAAGGCCTTCACTTTGTCAGGAAAATAATAATAATAATAATAATTAAAGCTGCAAGCAGCGATGAACGGGCCCTCGCACTCACGGCCACCGCCCCCCTTAAGCATATCAGAAACGACACCACCCACGACTTTCTATGTCAAACCATTCAAAAGTTATAGCAGAAAATCGGGGCAACGAATCAGAAGAAGGGGCGGGGCTAATTAAGGCCAAAGAAGCTCAAGGAGTCCATAAAGAATCTGATGACACCACCCAGGACTCTCTATGTCAAACCATTACAAAGTTATAGCAGAATATCGGAACAACCAATCAGAAGAAGAGGCGGGGCTAATTCTGGCCAATGAAGGTCAAGGACTCCATAAAGCATCTGATGACACCACCCAGGACTCTCTATGTTAAACCATTCCAAAGTTATAGCAGAAAATCGGGACAACCAATCAGAAGAAGGGGCAGGGCTAATTAAGGCCAACAAAGCTTAAGGACTCATTACAGAGTCCCATGACACCACCCACAACTTCCTATGTCAAACCATTCAAAAGTTATGGCAGATAAAAATATTCTAGGGGGCGCTGTTGAGCCGTTAGACCACGCCCATTAAAGCAAACCATGAAATATCAAATTTATCACAAGGCCTGGCTTGCATGCAAAATTTGGTGACTTTTGGAGAACTATCAAATATGGACCAATCACATGAAGGGGGGGCGCGCCTTTTGGCGTCTAGCGTCGCCACGGTAACACTTTTAAAAGAGAAAAGTAATGCGTGTTGTTGCAGGATGGAGACGCACATTTTGATGTATAACACACCTGGGTGCACGTTACGGTTCGGGCTGAATTAACTGCCGAAGGAATGGCATAAATTTCGCCAAAATGACACAATTTATTCAAAATGGCCGACATCCTGTTCGGTTTCGGCCATGGCTCCAAGAGACTTTTCTTTAAGTTGTGCCATGATAGAGGTGTGTAGCGATTTTCGTGCATGTACGCCAAACCGTATTGTGGGGCTTGAGGCACAAAGTTTTCCGGGGGGCGCTGTTGAGCCATTTTGCCACGCCCATTAATGCAAACTATGAAATATCAAATTTATCGCCAGGCCTGGCTTGCATGCAAAATTTGGTGCCTTTTGGGGAACTATCAAATATGGACCAATCAGATGAAGGGGGGGTGCGCTTGTTGGCGTCTAGCGTCGCCACGGTAACACTTTTGAAAGAGAAAAGTAATGCGTGTAGTCGCAGGATGGAGACGCACATTTTGATGTATAACACACCTGGGTTCACGATACGGTTCGGGCTGAATTAACTCTCGAAGGAATGGCATAAATTGCGCCAAAGTGACACGATTAATTCAAAATGGCCGACTTCCTGTTCGGTTTCGGGCATGACGCCAAGAGACTTTTCTTTAAGTTGTCGCATGATACAGGTGTGTACCGATTTTCGTGCATGTACGTCAAACCGTATCGTGGGGCTTGAGGCATAAAGTTTTCCGGGGGGCGCTGTTGAGCCATTTTGCCACGCCCATTAATGCAAACCATTAAATATCAAATTTTTCGCCAGGCCTGACTTGGGTGCAAAATTTGGTGACTTTTTGGGCATGTTAAGGGGGGCAAAAAGGCCATCACTTTGTCAGAAGAAAAATAATAATAATAAAAATTCCTGCAAATACAATAGGGCCTTCGCACTGCAAGTGCTCGGGCCCTAATAATAATAATAATAAAAATTCCTGCAAATACAATAGGGCCTTCGCACTGCAAGTGCTCGGGCCCTAATAACGCGAAGAATTCCTACAGATACAATAGGGCCTTCGCACTGAAGGTGCTCGGGCCCTAATAATTCCTGCAATTACAATAGGGCCTTCGCACTGCAAGTGCTCGGGCCCTAATGAGCCCTCAAGCGTATCTCTCCGTTGCCTTGAACAGGCTGTGTGCTGCAAAATGTGCTGCAATTGTGGGGCCAAATTTCCCGCGCTGTCCTGCGGATGTGACGTCAAATGACGCTCCATGCGCGTTCTCCCCGTTCTCCCGTGCCGGTGTTCTGCCATTCCATGCTCCCTGCCAGAAAATGCTACTTTGTGGTTCTGCGCATGCGCACAGTCGATTTTCAAAGTTTGATTGCGACGGCAATCATTTCTTGCACCATGTAAAAAGGATAATATGGGATGTCGAGTATTTGATCCTTCAAAATACATTACCCATGACATGAATTGCATTACACTTTGTGAAAATTATACGATAAAGAGAGAAAAAAAAAACAATTATATCGCTTTATTTGATATTCATTCGGCTATTCACCTTTATTTAACCAGGCAGGTCATTAATAACACATTCTTATTTACAATGACGGCCTGGCAAGAGACAAGGACCACTTGGGGGAAAAGGACGTGGTTTAGGGAGTAAAACACAATAAAATTGTAGCTCTACAAAGGTAGAAAACCATAAGGTAGCATTTTTTGGCAAAGCGGCAAAAAATGGCAGAACACCGGCTTCGCTGTTGGCTGCAGTACCCCCGACGGCCGTCGTGGCGAAGGGTGGCGCTAATGAGTCTCATTACTTAAAAGGAGCCTCATGCTCCTTTAACGGTGAGTCATGAGGTGGTGCAGGACTGGACTGTCAAGTCAATGTTCCCTGATAAAAGCCGTGACCCCACCTTTCATGATGTTTTTAATAAATGTGGATTCAGGTAAAGTAAATGTGACTATTATAAATACTTATTTGACCTTCTGTCAGCCAAACCTTTAATGGTCAGTTTTGCTGAAATATTCTAAGTAATAATAACATTATTGCTTTAATTCAGAGAATGGGAATAAGGCAAAATTATCTTTTCAGATAGCAGATGGAAGTGAAGTAGTTTTCAGTTTTTCACTTTGTTCTTTTGTTGTCCCCCATTGATGTTTGTTTTCAACACAGACTTTACGTTTACTGCTCGTCTGCTATTGTCGTCCTGCTGGGAATTATTTTGACAGTTTAATCTGAACTAAATCCACACGTAAATGTCTTTCTTTTTTGGAAGTAACCATTAGTATTAATCTGCATGTCAATGGTGAATGTACATGTGAAAACATAATTTTTTTTTAATTTAGTTACCGCTATGTGTGTTTATAGACCTTAGTTAAACTGTTTTTATATGCCTCTTCATGATAACCACTTTCCATCAGACTGCAGGTTGTGCAGTGAACTGGCCCCTCCTCCAGTTGTCATGAAATGTACATAATGCATGTACACAATCTACAGAGAGAAATCATGAAAACTTATAAAAACTTATTGGTCAGACCATGTTCTTCATCCATAAGGCTCCACAAAAAAGCATTGATAAGCTGTTGAAATGTCTAGAAAAATGTTATTGACAGAATTCATGTTAATGATGACAACATTTATTTCATGAATTTATGTTACAGTCAAGTCTGTTGGATGATGGCGGATGTTGTAACCTTCCCAGAGCCAGGTAAAGGCAGCCCAAAGGGATGGTAACTGTAACAGTTGGGCACATTGGTTTCAGGAGGAGACAGAGTCACTCCGGGGGTCACGAGGAGGAACATAATCAGCCATATTGGGGAGTCCAAACACAACGCAGCAGCTCAGGGCGCTCCGGAAGACATCCATATCGCATACCTCGCGCCACTCATCTGTTTCTCTGTTGTACTTCTCCACACTACAGGTGGTGGTGAAGCCGTTGAAACCCCCCACAACAAAGAGCAAGTCTTCCATGACTTCGATGCCAAAGTTGCTGCGGGTAGTTATCATGGATGCAACGTTGTTCCAAGTGTTGGTTCCTGGGTTGTAGCACTCAGCAGAGCGGAGACGGTTGTCACCATCAAACCCTCCAACCTGTTGGAGTAAATTGGAATATTATGGTTAAAATCTGGCTCTCTGCATCTTTTATAAGAGACTAATGGATAAAAAACTCTTTTGGTAATGTCTGCTGGTTTTCAACTTACTGCATAGACTTTATCTCCGTACGCAACCACCCCAACTCCACTGCGCCGACAAGTCATTGGTGAGATCAATGTCCACTGCATAGTCTGTGGATCGTAGTATTCAGCTGTTTCCAGGCACTCTTGCCCATTGAATCCACCACAAATATAGATCTGAAGACAAAATAAGAAGTATTAAGTGATTTTACCCTTTATGAGTTTTGTATTCCTGTGTAATTTTTGTTTTAATGTTACGTGGCTTAATAAAATGATCTTTTTTCCCTTGGTCAGATATAACTAACTTTGTAAGGCATAATATTAAAAGTTTAGGATTTTTAACATTCAGCATGTGTCTTTGAAGCACCCTTACATGAAGAACTATGTAATTCAATTTTTTTTTTTTAACCCCTTGATTTTCTCAACATCTAGCATTTCTTTAGAGTTTTGTGTTTTCAGTGGTTGGAGACTCTATTCCATTCACCTCTACTCCAATGACTCCTTGTGTCTCTGTCAGTTCACCCACCTTGTTGTGTAATGTTGTGCAGCTGGCGTCACTCCTCTGCTCGTGCATCGGTGCAATACAAGTCCACTGGTTGGTCTGGGGTTCGTAGTACTCTGCAGTTCTGAGCCGAGTGTGCCCATTGTAGCCTCCAATAGCATATATGCACCCATTTAGTACAGTCACACTTACGTAGCAGCGACGATAGTACATCGGTGCCACTTCCTGCCACGTGTGTGTTGTCGGGTCCCACCTGCACACACTGTTGAAATAGCTCTGTCTGTCAAAACCCCCAATAAAGTACACGTACCCATTGAGGAACGCAGTGCCATGATAGGCACGAGGACACCCAGCATCGTTCGGCACATTTGTCCATTGGTTAGTCCGGATATCATAGGCCTCAATGCTGTTGGTTGGATCTCCAACACTCCATCCCCCCATGGCCAGCAAAATGGACCTTGGCATGCGAGGACGGGTAAATCTGTTGCCGAAGCAACGTGAACGCAGCCCAAATCTGATGACATTAGCTATGGCTCTGGGAACATCACTGATCATGGAGTAGCATTCAGGGTTCCTCTTCACCACCTCACTGGTGATCACTTTCATCTTAAAATACTCCATATCCAACAGAGCCAGTCGGACCTAAACAGACATGAAAGGATAAAATCCATTAATATAAAACTGCATGGACTGTAGCACTTAATGTCAAATAATATCCAGTTTAACTGATTTAACACAATTTTCGAAATACTTCCAGGTCCATATGTCCTTGCCCTATACAGTATATTGCACAGTTCTAATTCAGAAGTGACTCAAGGATGCTATTTATGTGTACAGGATCAAAATCATTCCCCTGAAAGCACGAATACCCTTTGTGTCTGCATTATATTGAAATTTATGCTACATAGCAGTGTCACCAAATTCAGACGTAAATAAATGTGTTCATGGACCCAACCATTGGCCCTGTCCATGGTTCATATCTGGTGAATACAATAAATGTAAACTGGAATGTGTGATTATTTGAAAAAAAAAAATCATTGTGGACCTTTGAAGCTGCCCAGAAAGAGCTCCATTTTTTTATTTTTTTTTAAATGGGCAGGGCCAACTTAGCTTTTATTTTTTTACAGTAATGTGAAATCAGATTCACAACTTAAGACACTTAATTTTAGCGATTATGTTTTTTTTTTGTAAAGTTGAGCTTTTGACCTAAGGTGACTGCTTTATAACGTTATATGTAAATGATTCAAGGAAAAAAGATTGATGAAAGACAAGGCAGCTAGTCATAGCCAATGGACTAGCTAAAAAGACTCAGATTTCACAATGCAGCCAAGACGACCTTTTATATTTCTGTACCAGTTTTTCAATGTTTATGATAGAGGATCCAGCTGCCTGTCGTTGTGACACTAGAGAAGATTGAAGCTTCATCGGACTCATGGATTAAAACTTAGATTGTGTTCAGTTCAATAAATATGGCTTTGCAGTGTTAATTATACAGCTGTCAGCAAAACACCGTCAATTGAAGCCTGATAATATGAAAATTAAACTAAACATATTTATACAAGCTACTGTACCTTCGGTAAGAGAGCAACAATGTGTTTCTCCCGTTCATTGGGTAAATGGTTAATCCACCTAATGATGGCCTCAAACACAGTACTCTCCTGTTTTACAATGAGTTGGTCTTTTTCAATGATATCAGTGAGCTCCTCCACGGGGATCTGCAGGAACTCTTCACAGCTTGCAACCTCCTCAAAGTGCTCAGTGATGTAGTGAAAAGCCTTGGAGCGCAGTTTGGGGTAGAAGCAGGTGTTGGTTAATTGCCAAATGCCAATACAGTTTTCAGGGCACATTTGCTCCTCAAGGAAATTGTAGCAACTACGTATGACATCGTCTATGTTGAACTGATCGGCAGCGATCAGAAGGTCCAGCACGTTGTCCTCTGTGACAGAAACGGAGCCGGTGTAAGCATGGTCAAGGATGAGCTGCATTGTGTCAGGAGACACGTTGGGAATGTTAAAGATCTTCTTGTCCCGGTTAGACCAGTGAGAAGAGAAGAGAGCTCTGAAATGAAAGCACAGTAGAGAGATGTATTTCTGCAACAGTCATCATGCAACATCATGCTTTAATCACTCTATCAATGTCACATTTTTTCAGCTGAATACTTGACACCATAATTTAAAATGTTAAATAGAAGCTATGTGTTGCCATATCTCAACCATGTATCGTAATCATGAGAATAAACTACTCCAATGGTTTCCTAACTGTTTTTCTTTCAGAAGCCACCCTGTATGTATTTACAAAGCAAAAAATCATTAACAATACAGTACTCATCCTGATATCTGATAAGAATGTATCCACTGGGACTACATTTGCTTCTAAATATACCAATTTTTTACTTTTTAATAATTTACTTGTCCATAATCAGATTTTTTTTCACCCCAAGGGAGGTGTATACAGAATTAGGTTAAGGTTTTGATATTGAGACTGACCAGTGTGTACTGCATCAGAAGCAGTGCTTGTAATAACTTCTTGGTGTTTCTATATGATTACCATGGAAGAATATACGAACAATTTTTTGCAAAGTGTTCAGTTAAATGTTTTTTTTATCTAAACTCCTGTCTGGAACATGTAACTGTGAGAGAAAACAGACCTCGTTGGTTTGAAATCATCTGCCATATCTTTGAAATATAAAACTTGCTTAATGTGCAAGGTTGTCAATATCACATTTGACATACCTGCTTTAGTAAAACTCTTAATTTGTATTTTAAATTTTACTTTCTGAGAAGTTAATTCTTTGATTCAGATCTTTAAATAAATTAAAGCTATAAATATATTATCAACTCACCGAAAATATGGGGTACAGTTACACAGGACGACTTTATGGACTTGAAATTCAACATCCTCAACCTTAATGACGGCGTCACAATGTTCCCCCGTCAGACGGAGCTCATTGTACACAGAGTTGTCTGAAGGTTTCTCTTCTTTACTCATCTTAAACTTTGATAATCTGAGAAGCTTTGTCAAATGTTTATGGTTCGTATCAGCTTGTTAAAATGAAGAATACAGAACTGTGAACGTGCTGCTATTTATCAGCTCAGTATTCCGGAATGGACCTTTATTTCATCACAGTGAGTGACAACAAAGACATTTAGTTTACATTTACAATGGAAAAAAGTTACCTTTTGCTTCATTTGGTTTTCACAGTAGTGGTATCAAATCATTATGCGTTTTTGTTCCATGTTTTAAAGAAATGTCTCAAAGAATCAGTCGTTTTACAAACAGTTCAGTAACAAAACATCCTTATATAGATTACATGACAACCCCAAGTATAGGCACCTTAACTTCTGTTTAATTTAAGTTATAATATATATTAGCATCAAAACACCTGCCTCTTTTATGGTATTTTTAACCAGTGTTACCAGCTCTGGCACATATTTGGCCTTGTTGATGAGATTATTATCTTTAGACCGTTAGACTTCCAGAAGGTCTGATGGTTGGGAGGCCAATGAGATTTATGTGACCCTTCTCATTTGTAAAGCTTTCATGATGTTTTTAATAAATGTGGATTCATGTAAAGTAAATGTGACTATTATAAAAAATTATTTGACCTTCTGTCAGCCAAACCTTTAATGGTCGACTTTGCTGAAATATTCTAAGCAATAATAACGTTATTGCTTTAGACATGAAAGATAGATGTTAGGTACAAAAGTGGAATTTAAAAATTCAAGCAATATTCAAAACTCAAGTTAGAAATGCATGTAATGGATATTAGTAATAATAGTAAAATACCCAGTGAAAAAGTCCAGGAATAAACAAAATATGGTGCATGGTTTGCAGTGCGTAGTTCAGCACAGAACAGTGAGGAATGTTTTCTTCAGTCTGTTTGTGGAGCAGGATGGTGACAACAGCCAGTCACTGAAGCTACTTCTCTGTCAGGAGATGGTGCTGTGTGGTGGTCGAGCCCGATTGTCCTTGATGAGGGGATTGTCCATGATGCCTTTGTGGATTATGATTTGATACTCATTGGGTTGTTAGTAAAATGGGAATATTGTATGGATTCCAACTTTAAACATACACATGGTCCATGAACCACTGTCCAGTCCACTGTCTCTTCCGTAAACTCTTGATCTCTAGCACAAATAGCGCTAAAATAGAAAAAAGAATTGAACTAAACAGAACTAAATTACATATGAAGAGCCAGAATACATGACTGCAACAGTTTTAGTGGATTGCACTCTTTGGAAAAAGTATTTGTGTTCTTTAACATTGGGTCTAATGTGTAGGTCTGTGCCCTCTGAGCCCACTATTGTTTGTGCTCTCACTTGAACCGTTGGCTGAGATGGTCCGTCAATCTTCCAACATCTCTCCAATCTCGATTAATGGTACTAACCACCATATTTCATTATATGCTGATGATATTTATTGTTCATAAATCAGGCACCCCAGTCAATCTCTCATATCTCCAGGTTATAAAATAAACTGGACAAAATCAGCTCTTCTACCCCTAAATCAGTGGTCCCCAACCCCCGGGTCGCGGCCCGGTAACGGGCCGTGGGTCATTTGGTACCGGGCCGCACAGAAAGAAGAAATTTCTGTAGCATCCCGACTGATGATGGTTGACTCTCAAACTGATGGTTTACAATGTTTTTATTCCTTGGATGTAAACACACTGCAAACACACCTTAAGAGCTACAGGACTGTCTCAGAAAATTAGAATATTGTGATAAAGTTCTTTATTTTCTGTAATGCAATAAAAAAAACAAAAATGTCATACATTCTGGATTCATTACAAATCAACTGAAATATTTCAAGCCTTTTATTATTTTAATATTGCTGATTATGGTTTACAGTTTAAGATTAAGATTCCCAAAATATTCTAATTTTTTAAGATAGGATATTTGAGTTTTCTTAAGCTGTAAGCCATGACCAGCAATACTAAAATAATAAAAGGCTTGCAATATTTCAGTTGATTTGTAATGAATCCAGAATGTATGACATTTTTGTTTTTGTAATTGCATTACAGAAAATCACAATATTCAAATTTTCTGAGACAGTCCTGTATAAAGGAATAAAATAAAATAGAGTTAGTCTTTCTACATTCATATAAGTTTCATTTAACTTAAATACAGACCGACACAGCTGCTGCTCGGTGGTAATAACAGCTACCGGTAACCACATTACATGACAGTAACCATGGCAACCAAACTCAATATGTACATAAATACGGCATAACATTTGCAAAGAAAACAAATCCTTACCAGCAGGTGCTTTTTGTGTCAGTTAGGCTCCACTTTAGCATTCCCGACACTAGTTTAGTCTTTCAGACACACTTTCTACTGCCGTTAAACTTTTACAGTTAAAGTCCGAAGCGCCAGATGTTTACGAGGTCTCGGCGAGACGCCTTCAAAATAAAAGCACTAAATATCGGTCTCCTTAATATAGAACAAATAAAATAAAAGCCTGGCTTTAAATAACGTTAATGAGACATAAAAACATTTAGAAATATTCATATTAAAGATCATTTACAATTTCCATTATTTTATTTTTTCGAAAATTATGTATTATTATTAATTATTATTATTATTACTGTAGAGAAAATACCAAAGTTTTTAATGCCGATCTTGTCATTTTATTTAGATTGGGCCGTGAAAATATTGTCAGACATTAAACCGGTCCGCAGTACAGAAAAGGTTGGGGACCACTGCCCTAAATGATACAGCAAGATCTGCCACTCTGCCACCCATAATCCCAGTGGTCAGCCAATTTAAATACCTAAGTATTGATATATTTTCATCAATTCAGACTATTGTGAAGAACAATTATCGTGATACATTGAACAACATTTCTTTTGATTTAGATAGATGGTCGTCATTGCCTAACTCTTTACAAGCTAGAATATTGATTATAAAGATGAATATTCTACCTTGTGTTAATTTTATTAGCTCCATGCTCCCGTTACCAGCACCATCACAGTTCTGGACAAAACTTAATTTTGCAGTCTCCAAATTTCTATGGCACGGGAAACACCCCCAAATCAAATTTTCATTATTACAACTAGCTAGGGCTGATGGTGGCCTATCGTTACCTAATTTTAAATTGTATTATTGGGCTTTCACCCTTCGTCCTCTTTTGAAATGGTTTGACCCGACCCTTATGGTGTCATGGCGAGAGCTTGAAGAGAGTTTGGTTCACCCCTTTGAGCTGAGAGATCTTTTATTTTCTAACATTACATTACATTAGTCAATGTAAAGCACATTTTGGGCCAATTGTTGCTCACCTTGTAATGGTATGGAGATCTGTGGAAAAGATGTGTAAGATTGATGGAAAATTGAATATGTTTTCCCCGATATTTAATAATCTCGGTCTTTTAATAGATGGATGTCCCATCAGTTTCCGTGGGTGGAAGACAAAAGGTGTTCATACATTGGGGGATGTGTTTGACGAAAACGGACTGTGCTCGTTTCAGAAACTCAGTGAAATTTTTAGGTTACCTGGTACTTCTTTTTTTTTCTATTTACAACTGAGATCATCTATGAAAGCCTACAGGAGTCCCGTGGCGGTCTGCCCTTACAATACACCCTATACATGAGCGCATCTGCAAAGCAAGTAGATCTAAAGGTCCGGTTTCCTTGTTGTATGAATTTTTTTAAAGTCTGGCTATATGCCACTAACTGTGGATGCTTGGTGGAGGAGCGATATTCCAGATTTGGATTTAGATTGGCTTAATAAAATGATCTTTTTTCCATTGGTCAGATATAACTAACTTTGTAAGGCATGATATTGATAGTTTAGGATTTTTAACATTCAGCATGTGTCTTTGAAGCACCCTTACATGAAGAACTATGTAATTCAATTTTTTTTTTATTAACCCCTTGATTTTCTCAACATCTAGCATTTCTTTAGAGTTTTGTGTTTTCAGTGGTTGGGGACTCTATTCCATTCACTTCTACTCCAATGACTCCTTGTGTCTCTGTCAGTTCACCCACCTTGTTGTGTAATGTTGTGCAGCTGGCGTCAGAGAAGAATTTCTTTCACATGGAAAATATTAAACTTTTTTTTTTGATTGAACGCAATTTATAAACAAAAACACACATTTATACAAACTGCTTGTGGAGGAAATACAATACAGTATAACAAAATAGAACATAATTTGGGAGGTATCATGAACAAGAGACATACACACAAACAATAAGGTAAACATAAATAAAATTAATAACAAAAACAGTAAGGCATTTTATGGCAAATAGCATTGATATTTCAGAAAGAGATTAAAATAAAAGATAATTTGATATATCAGCTAGTAATTTTTTTTCCATTTATTTGACTTAAATTTTTTTATAGAGACAAAAAAACATTTGAAATAATTTAAAAAAAACATTGGAAAGAGGGCTTCATTTTTCTCCACTTACAGCAGTGCTATATGATATTTAGCCAGTAGGAGAATTACATTAACCAAGAGAGACACGGATTTGTCAATTGTATGTAAAAAATAATATTTGAGATTTCTAATTTTGGGATGTCGTTCATTTTTAAAGATAGCCTATTTCTAAATACGCCAAAAAGTTTGTGAGACAGGACACAATAGAAACATGTGATCAAGTGATTCTTCAGATTCATTACAGAAAGCACCGGGGTCAACTTCAGATTTAAATCTTTGTCTCAAAAATTCAGCGGTTGGATAAAT
Source organism: Cololabis saira (assembly GCF_033807715.1). Classification (NCBI taxonomy): domain Eukaryota; kingdom Metazoa; phylum Chordata; class Actinopteri; order Beloniformes; family Belonidae; genus Cololabis; species Cololabis saira. The sequence continues at coordinate 14,149,421 of NC_084593.1, read as the reverse complement.
GATTATCAAACATGTTAAACCAGGAAAACGCCCTGAGCCAACGACTCAAGGCTGATTTATGGTTCCGCGTCACACCGACGCAGAGCGTACGCAGTACCCTACGCCGTAGGCGCTGCGTCGATTTAACGCGGAACCATAATTTAGGCTTCAGTCGAGTCCAGTTCGCATATACCACATGAAAAATGTAAATTACACCATAGCAGCATATTTATGCCGAACAATACTTGTATACGACTGATTTAGTGTGACCAAAACTAGAATGAAGTGCTACGAATTTTTACAGAGCTCTCTTCTACTGTTTACAACCGGGGCAGCCATCATGGAATGTGAACTCGGGGGTGGTGAAGACTCTCCCACTTTCCCAGTGGGAAATCCCACTTCGAGGGGCGTTCCAGTTGAAAATTCCGACTGGTAACTGGGAAATCCACACTTCCGAGGACAAATGGAACGCGGAGACACCGATGGCGTCCCGTTACAGCTGGTTTGTGTTGACACTTTCTCCGTTTCTACTATAATCGCTACCTGCGAGAAAAGACTTCTGCCTTACCTGTACTTTATGTCCAAGACGTATCCATGTGTCACCTGAGACTTTTTCCTCTTCAGAGTTACTAAAAGTGTTTCACTTCAACGATGGACTTTGTGACGCAGCTGTGAGTTTCCTTTATCTCATATTTATAATGTGATTTTCTTTGTAAAAAACGTAGCTTTACTTATTAAATAGCTGATAGTTTCATCCTTATCTTATGAAAAAGGAGTAAATATGTAACCGTGTGTGGCCTTTTAAATGCTGTGTAACTTCCTGCTTGACGACGTCTTGGATAAAAATGATATTCTTTCAACATTGGATGATTGTATCAGTCCTAGCAGATGTTTAAACTTGTTTTATAGCAGTTTGAAGAAAATGAGTTGACCAAGTGAACGGCTTTTCTGCAAGATAATAATATTAGAAATCATAAATAACTTTTGGGCCTGCGCAAAGGCTTCCTGCGCGTCTCTGCGGAAATGTAATCTTTGAATATTTTAAATTGGACGCTGTGCTGATTACATAGTACAATAAAGTTAAAGTGATTAAAGGAATCTTATTAGTCCAGCTGTCCCAAGTGCAGCAATTGATATCGTGGCTGTTAAAGTATTTATCAATAAACTTGCAAAGGGGTTGGGCTTTCAGCGACATGTTTAAAGGGCAGATCTAAGCAACAGTCCAAATGAAACTGAAAGTACCAAACTCTAGAAACGGTCCATTTTAATGGACTCAAACAGCACAAAGACTCATAAACCTTTGAACCTTCACGTTGTGTTTCTCTCTTATATTTTAATCTGTTCTTGTGTTGTTTTTGTCAGTCTAATTTTAGCATTTTTTTTCCTGTTTTTTAATTTTTTTATTAGATCTTCATGTCTTTTGAAAATAAACGAGTTGCATTTGTGAATGAAATGTGCTTTACAAATGAATGTACCTTGCCTGGTCTGTGGGAGCAGAAAAAGTTGATGCAAAGTCATGTGAGCTCTTCAGAAATATTCTTGAATAAACGCAGAGATAAAGCCACATTGCTGTTATGAATGTTTAAAAACATTGCTGTTTTTAAACTGAATAACTTTAAAAGTTAATGGTTTAATTGTTGTTGAACACAGGCTTGTGTCTTATCTAATGTTCTCTGGGATCTGCAGTTCTTTTGAAGGTGCTTTGATTTGCAATGTGATGCATTTTGAGGTGTTATATAGGGCTTTATGTTGGTTTTTTACTAAAGAATTTGCGTGACCGGCGTCTTCGAGTGAGGGTGGTGAGTGTTTGTTGTGTGACTGAGAGGAAAAAGGAAAAGTAACGTCTGAACTCTCCCAGCAGGTGCTTGTGTTGATGTGACGGGCTGGACTCAGCGATGAATCAGTCTGAGGACGGAGAGGAGGGAGTTCCTTCCTCTTTGTGTGGGGAACATGGGAGTCCGAACAAACGTCATAGGTGAGACAGTCAACTCTCACTGTCCAAGATTGTTCCTTATGTCAGAGGACAAAACTCAGTCCACCTTTATTCACTCTCTGTGTTGAAGTTCGGAGCAGCAGCAGCAGCAGCAGCAGCAGCTACCGGCAGACTATTCTGAACCTGGAACCTCTGGACCTGAACCTGGACCCAGCTGCCTGTCCATGAGGAGTGACTGGTCAATTGATCATCCATTGAACTTCAGACAGTCCCTCGATGAAAAGTGAGAAAACTGATAAGAAATGACTGAGACAGAAGTTTGTTGTTTTGCTCATACAATGTTATTGTTGTGGGTTTCCTTTTTTTTTTTTTTTTTTGCATTTTACTTTAATCAAAATTAAATTTCTTCATACATTCATGTGTCATTGATGTTTTCTTGCCAGGATCTTTGAGAGACCAGAATCTCCTCCAATGAGGTGTGTGACCAGTCAATAAATTTCACCTCACTTTTATACTAACTACTAAATCCACTGGTTGTGCTGTCAGAGGAGTGCATATGTTTCCGTTCAGATGTATGCCCTCGATATGCCCTCGACAGGAACAGAGAGGTGAAGCTAAAGTCTCCTAAACCTGAACCCAGCTGCGTGTCCCTGAAGAGTGACCGGTCGATGGTTCATCCTCTCGCCTTCAGACAAACCCCTGATGAAAAGTGAGTGTGGGAGCTATTCAGTTATGTGTTTTTGCTATTCAGTATTTTGCTATGTTGTATTGTCAATGTTTATTGTGTTTGTTTTGCATAATTAGTTAAGTCAGTCTTATGGTTTCAGTCTATTTGAGTTGGAGCTTGTGGCAGAGTGGAGGAGCTGCAGCCACTCAGGCTGACGGGACACAGGTGTGTCCGTCAGCCTATCCACCCTGCCAGCCTTGATAAGGACTGGGAGACTGCAGCTGGGGAGGTGGGCTGATGGAGCTGCTGCCTGAGAAGCTGCTGATGTGCTTCTGCACGTGTGTGTTGGTGAAACTGGTGAAATAAAGGGTCTGCACGAAACTCCGTGTCTCTCCATCCTTCGGGCGGGCCCCCGTAGCATCCACCCTGCTACATCTGGCGCCCAACGTGGGGCCCGAAGAATGGACGAGAGAGGCACGGAGCGGGCCCTGGACGCGCTCGCCCGGGCCATGGCGGGCATGGCGGCCGCCTTCCGGGACCAGGGCGAGCGGCAGCTGGCCGCCATAGAAGCCCTGGTGGCCACGGGGCGACCCACCCCTGCACCCCGTCCGAGGGCCGCCGCAGCAACGCGGGAGGAGCTGGCGGCGCCGCAGCTGAGAGGCCGGGAGGCAGAAGCTGCGGGCCGCCAAGCGACGGCTCCCGAGGCGGCGGGACCCGCGGAGCGACCCATCCCTGCACCCCGTCTGAGGTTCGCCGCGGCAGTGCTGGTGGCGCCGCAGCTGAGAGGCCGTGAGGCAGAAGCTGCGGGCCGCCAGGCGACGGCTCCGGGGATGGAGTCAGCGGCGGAGACGGAGACGGAGGCGGAGTTGGCTGGGGAGGCGGCTGCGGAGGCGCAGCCGCCATCAGCGACGGCCGGGACGGAGGCGGACCACCAGCCAGAGCAGGGCTGCGTTGCGGAGGAGGAGGAGGAGGCGGTCCCGGAGGCGGTCCCGGAGGCGGTCCCGGAGGCGGACCGGCAGCTGGCGCAGGACTACGCCACGGAGGAGGCGGTCCGGGGCGCACCGTGTGGCCCGAGGCCACCACGGGCCCGGCCAGGAGAGCGTCGTCCACGGCGACCGGGCCGACGCCGGGGTCGCCCCCCCCGACCGTTCCACTGCTCAGGCCGACGCCGGGGACGACCCCCCGACCAGGAAGCCCGGAGGGTTCCTCTCCCGCTCCGAGGGGGGGGGGGGGGCGGGGGGGGTATGCTCGGCCGGACGGACCCCGGCTTGAGTTTGTCGTTGGGGGTGTGTGGCAGAGTGGAGGAGCTGCAGCCACTCAGGCTGACGGGACACAGGTGTGTCCCATCAGCCTATCCACCCTGCCAGCCTTGATAAGGACTGGGAGACTGCAGCTGGGGAGGTGGGAGACTGGAGCTGCTGATCGTGAGGTGCTGCTGGTCTGCTGGCTGAAGGTGATTGTTCACGTGTGGGTGATCTGAGCAAATAAAAGGGTCTGCACAAAACTCTGTGTCCTCTCCATCCTTCGGTCGGGCCCCCGTAGCATCCACCCTGCTACAGAGCTATATGCTTTTATTTTGAAAGGCGGTTGGCAATTTGGGCACATCTGATGTTACATAATTGATGAGGGACAGATGGTTAGTGGACACCGGGGAAGGTGCATGGCTTTTAGCAGCTTCAGTATTAGACAGAATTTTAAGATCTTGATGTATTGTTCTGGAAGAGGCTTAATAAATGTGACAAAAATGTTGCTGCCTGTCCGGACAATCGCCTCCTTCGTCCCGTGGTTCCTGTCTGTTCTGCATAAATAGCTTACCTGGTGCCTCTCAGTGGCCGTTTGAATTAGTTGTTGCAGACAAATAGCCACTACAGTGAGAAAACTGATAAGAAATGACTTTGAGACAGAAATTTGTTGTTTCCTTTCTTCACATATATATATATATATATAGTATATTACATAAGTTAAAAAAACGCTTCATTATAATCCTGAATAACTCCTACTTTTCTGCCACTGTGATTTGTTTGATTACGACTTTTTTCCCCATCAAGAAGTCCTTTAGCAAACCTTTTATTTCTCTGAGCTTTGTGGATGAACATCACTGGCATCTGACCTTTCACCCATCATCTACCTTGAGATTTCAGTCAGGAACTGTAGACTATAAAGCTGAAAGGTTGCTATACTCACTTCTGTTGGCTTGATCAATCTGCAGTCTGCTGACCTGTAACCGAACAATATAAAAGTTACATGAAACAATCTGTTAATGAATGAGATATTGTCGCTGTCACGTAACCTAAACAGTGCAGATGGCAGCCAAATGAGCAAAATGTAACTTGTTGGCTTGAAATGAAGCAAATCTGAGTGAGTTGTGGCAGCCGACGCTTCATCTGTGTGATTTGTCCTCCAGCTCATACTCCGACCATGAAAAGGATGCAGGGATGAAGGAAACGGCAGAGGAACTGCAGCTCCTGGGTGAGTAGCAAACCATTGAACATATTAACACGAACCAAATTCATTTGTGCTGTCATTGTTCAATTTTTCAGTTCATGAAATTTACATTAGTTAAACGTCAGCTCACGACGAGCCAACTTTGATACAGCAGATGTCATCAGTGTACAGCGCAAAGCGGAAATGTGCAGTCACAGCCAAGTTTGGTGAAAGCTTGTTGCACAGCGAGTCTTCTAGTGAGGTTACAAAACTGCTAAAATTGCATAATGTGCCTGCCACCTCTTTCCTAATACCCCGGAGAGTAGGTGAAAGTTTTTAGATGTTATTCTGCGATAAATCCCAGTGTTAAAGATGATTGGGATCTGAGAACTCTTGTTTATTTTCATGGTACCTTAATATTAATAATAGAAACCAAAAGCAAAAATGCTGATAAATCGAAAATCAAAACAACATGCTAGAGTGTAATTTTTAGTAAAGAAGAGGTATCTTTAGTCAAAAGACTAAACTCAAGCAACCAGAATAGTAACCTCGCTATAAGGGACATATATGTAAATGAAAAGTAAAATGTACAGAAACACACGTGTATTCTCAATGTCAATTCAATTTTATTTATATAGCGTCTAATACAACAGATGTTATCTCTAGACGCTTTCCAGAGATCCAGAACATGAACATGAACATAAACATAAACATAAACCCCCGAGCAATTATTATATAAACAATGGCAGGTAAAAACTCCCATAGTGGGAGAAAAACCTTAAGCCAAACAGTGGAAAGAAAAACTCCCCTCTGCTCATTGCTCTGTCAGCGTAAAGAGCAATGAAAGGATTTCCCCAGGGTTTAACTTCCTTTAGAATCAGAATTATTACTTGGATTTATATGGACCAGAATGTATTGAAGTCACTTTTGAGAGGAATGAAATCTTGTAATTGATGAATTTATCTGTTGTTCTCATGACTTAATGTTTTGTTACAGTGATTTATTTTCTACAAAGGAAACTGAAAACTACGCTGAAGAAGTTCCGGTCCGTGTTTCAGGAGATCGCTAAAGCAGGAAAGCCGGCCCAATTCAGTCAGATCTACACAGAGCTCTACATCACAGAGGGATGGGCTTCAGAGGTCAACGAGGAACACGAGGTCAGACAGATCGAAACAGCATCCAGGAAACCACATGCAGAAGAAAAAGCAATCAGACCAGAAGACCTGTTTAAAACTCCAGCTGAAGGAGATGTACCAACCAGGATGGTGATGACGAAGGGAGTAGCCGGCATCGGGAAAACAATCTTAACTCAGAAGTTCACTCTGGACTGGGCTGAAGACAAAAGCAACCAGGACATCCAGTTCACATTTCCATTCACCTTCAGAGAGCTGAATGTTCTGAAGGAGGAAAAGTTCAGCTTGGTGGGACTCGTCCATCGCCTCTTTTCTGAAACCAAAGACATCTGCAGCTTTGAAGAGTTCAAGGTTTTGTTCATCTTTGATGGTCTGGACGAGTGTCGACTTCCTCTGGACTTCCAGAACAATGAGGTCCTGACAGACGTATCAAAGCCCACCTCGCTGGATGTCCTGCTGACAAACCTCATCAGGGGGAACCTACTTCCTTCTGCTCTTCTCTGGATCACCACCCGACCCGCAGCAGCCAATCAGATCCCTCCTGAGTGTGTTTCCATGGTGACAGAAGTCAGAGGGTTCACTGACCCACAGAAGGAGGAGTACTTCAGGAAGAGGATCAGAGATGAGGAGGAGGCTAAAACGGTCATCTCACACATCAAGACATCACGGAGCCTCCACATCATGTGCCACATCCCGGTCTTCTGCTGGATCACTGCTACGGTCCTGGAGAAAGTGTTGAAAACCAAAGATGGTGGAGAGCTGCCAAAAACCCTGACTGAGATGTACATCCATTTCCTGGTGGTCCAGACCAAAGTAAAGGTGGTCAAGTATGATGGAGGGTGTGGGATGGATCCACACTGGAGTCCAGAGAACAGGAAGATGATTGAGGCTCTGGGAAAACTGGCTTTTGAGCAGCTGCAGGAAGGAAACCTGATCTTCTACGAATCAGACCTGTCAGAGTGTGGCATCGACATCAAAGCAGCCTCAAAGTACTCAGGAGTCTTCACAGAGATCTTCAAAGAGGAGAAAGGACTGTACCAGGCCAAGGTGTTCAGCTTCATACATCTGAGTGTTCAGGAGTTTCTGGCTGCTCTTCATGTCCATCTGACCTTCATCAACTCTGGGGTCAATCTGTTGAGGGAAAAATCAGAGTCAGAGACAAAACCATCAACGTGGACACATGTCTACGAGACTGCTGTGAACGAGGCTTTAAAGAGTCCAAACGGACACCTGGACCTGTTCCTCCGCTTCCTCCTTGGCCTCTCACTGAACACCAATCAGAAACTCCTACAAGGCCTGATGACACAGACAGGAAGTTTGTCACAGACCATTCAGGAAACAGTCCAGTACATCAAGAAGAAGATTGATGGGAATGTGTCCACAGAAAAGAACATCAATCTGTTCCACTGTCTGAATGAGCTCCACGACAAGTCCCTTGTGGAGGAGATCCAGCAGTCGCTGACATCAGGACGTCTCTGCACAGATAAACTGTCTCCTGCTCAGTGGTCAGCCTTGGTCTTCCTCTTACTGTCTTCAGAAGAAGATCTGGATGTTTTTGACCTGAAGAAATACTCAACTTCAGAGGAGGCTCTTCTGAGACTGCTGCCAGTGGTTAAAGCTGCTAATAAAGCTCTGTAAGTAACAGATGTTGAACAATAACACACTTGTATACAAATGAAGATGAAACACAATGACAAATTCAACATTTTGTCCTCCAGCATCTACAACCTCTCAGACAGAACCTGCAAAGCTCTGTCGTCAGTCCTCAGCTCCCCGTCCTGTTGTCTGAGAAAGCTGGACCTGAGTAACAACAACCTGAAGAAACCAGGACTGAAGCGTCTGTCTACTGGATTCAGGAGTTCCACGTGTAAACTGGACACCCTGAGGTACGTCACCGGGGCCCCTCCCTGGAGTCAGGCCTGGGGTTGGGGCTCAAAGGCGAGCGCCTGGTGGCCGGGTCTTTGTCCATGGGGCTCAGCCCAAAATGGCGACGTGGGCCCGCCTTCCGGTAGGCCCACCGTCCACAGGAAGGACCATGAGAGGCTGGTTCAATGTGGTCTGGGTAGCAGTCGTGGCAGGGTGCCTCGACGACCCAATCCCTGGACCAAAACCCTCTCAGTAGGGACATGGAATGTCACCTCGCTGAGGGGGAAGGAGCCAGAGCTTGTGCATGAGGTTGAGAGATACTGGCTAGAGATAGTCGGGCTCACCTCCACACATAGCTTGGGCTCTGGAACCAGCTCCTTGAAAAGGGCTGGACCCTCCACTACTCTGGAGTTGCCCAGGGTGAGAGGCGGCGGGCTGGTGTGGGCTTGGTTATAGCCCCTCAGCTCAGTCGCCATGTGCTGGAGTTTACCCCGGTGAACGAGAGGGTCGCTTCCCTGCGCCTTCGGGTCAGGAAAAGGTCTCTCACTGTTGTTTGTGCCTACGGGCCAAACAGCAGTGTGGAGTACCCGGCCTTCTTGGAGTCCCTGGGAGGGGTACTGGATAGTGCTCCAACTGGGGAGTCCATTGTTCTACTGGGGGACTTCAACGCTCACGTGGGCAATGACAGTGATACCTGGAGAGGCGTGATTGGGAGAAACGGCCTCCCCGATCTGAACCCGAACGGTGCTTTGTTGTTGGACTTCTGTACTAGCCAAGGTTTGTCCATAACGAACACCACGTTCAGGCATAACGGTGTCCATCAGTGCATGTGGCACCAGGACACCCTAGGCCGGAGGTCAATGACCGACTTTGTTGTCGTTTCATCTGACCTTCGGCCGCATGTCTTGGACACTCGGGTGAAGAGAGGGGCTGAGCGCTCAACTGATCACCACCTGGTGGTGAGTTGGATGCGCTGGCAGAGGAGGAAGTTGGACCGAAAGCGTCTAGAGACAACATCTGTTGTATTAGACGCTATATAAATAAAATTGAATTGAATTGAATTGACAGACCGGGCAGACCCAAACGGATTGTGAGGGTCTGTTGGGAACGTCTGGCTGAGCCTTCTGTCAGGGACGTCTTCAACTCTCACCTCCGAGAGAACTTCTCTCAGATCCCGGGGGAGGTGGGGGACATCGAGTCCGAGTGGACCATGTTCTCTGCCTCCATTGTCAATGCGGCAGCTCGAAGTTGTGGTCGCAGCCGGTGCCTGTCGTGGCGGCAATCCTAGAACCCGGTGGTGGACACCGGAAGTACAGGATGCCCTCAGACTGAAGAAGGAGTCCTACCGGGCTATGTTGGCCTCTGGGACTCCTGATGCAGTATATGGGTACCGGCAGGCCAAGCAAGCCGCAGCTCGGGCGGTCCTGGAGGCAAAAACTCGGGTCTGGGAGGAGTTCGGTGAGGCCATGGAAGAAGACTTTTGGTCGGCCTCGAGGAAATTCTGGCGGACCGTTCGGCGCCTCAGAAGGGGGAAGCAGTACTCTGCCGGCACCATTTACGGTGCGGGTGGGGAGCTGTTGACCTCGACTGGGGACATCGTCGGACAGTGGAAGGAATACTTCGAAGATCTCCTCAACCCGACTGACATGCCTTCCATTGAGGAAGCAGAGAGTGTGGACTCGGGGACGTGCTCATCCATCACCCAAGCCAAGGTCACTGAGGTGGTTTGTAAGCTCCTCAGTGGCAGGGCACCAGGGGTGGATGAGATTCGCCCTGAGTACGTCAAGTCTCTGGATGTCGTAGGGCTGTCTTGGTTGACACACCTGCGACATTGCATGGAGGAAGGGGACAGTACCGCTGGAGTGGCAAACCGAGGTGGTGGTCCCTCTTTTTAAAAAGGGGGGCCAGAGAGTGTGTTCCAACTATAAGGGGATCGCACTTCTCAGCCGCCCCGGGAAAGTCTATGTGAAAGTAATGGAGAGGAGAATACGGCCGATAGTTGAACCTCGGATTCAGGAGGAACAATGTGGATTTCGTCCCGGTCACGGAACACTGGACCAGCTCTATACCCTCTGCAGGGGGCTTGAGGGTTCATGGGAGTTTGCCCAACCAGTCTACTTGTGCTTTGTGGATCTGGAGAAGGCATTTGACCGTGTCCTTCGTGCCATTCTGTGGAGGGCGCTCAGTGAGTATGGGGTCCGGGGCCCTCTATTAAGGGCTGTCCGGTCTCTGTATGATCGGAGCAGGAGTCTGGTTCGCATTGCCGGCAGTAGATCAGACTTGTTCCCGGTGCATGTTGGACTCCGGCAGGGCTGCCCTTTGTCACCGGTCCTGTTCATAATTTTTATAGACAGGATTTCTAGGCGTAGCCAGGGGCCGGAGGGGATCCGGTTTGGGAACCTCAGGATTTCATCTCTGCTTTTTGCAGATGATGTTGTCCTGTTGGCTTCATCGGACCGGGACCTTCAGCATGTGCTGGGTCGGTTTGAGGCCGAGTGCGACGCGGCAGGGATGAGAATCAGCACCTCCAAGACCGAGGCCATGGTTCTCCATCGGGAAAGGTTGGCGTGCCTTCTCAGGGTGGGTGGAGAAGTCCTGCCTCAGGTGGAGGATTTCAAGTATCTCTGGGTCTTGTTCACGAGTGAGGGAACAATGGAGCGTGAGATTGACAGATGGATCGGGACAGACGGATCGGGACAGACGGATCAGTGCAGTGTCCGCAGTTATGTGGTCGGTGGACTGGACCGTCGTGGTGAAGAAGGAGCTGAGTCGAAAGGCGAAGCTCTCGATTTACCGGTCAATCTACGCACCTACACTAATTTATGGTCATGAACTTTGGGTAGTGACCGAAAGGACAAGATCGCGGATACAAGCGGCCGAGATGAGTTTCCTCCGCAGGGTGGCTGGACGCTCCCTTAGAGATAGGGTGAGGAGTTCGGTCACCCGGGAGGAGCTCGGAGTCGAGCAGCTACTCCTTCACATTGAGAGGAGTCAGCTGAGGCTGAGCCTCCTGGACGCCTCCCCTACATGCCTGGAGGTGTTCCAGGCATGTCCCTCCGGGAGGAGACCTAGGACACGCTGGAGAGACTATGTCTCTCGGCTGGCCTGGGAACGCCTCGGACTCCCCTCGGAAGAGCCGGAGGAAGTGTCTGGGGTGAAGGAAGTCTGGGCATGCTGCTGCCTCTGCGACCCGGTTCCGGATAAGCGGCGGAAAATGAATGGATGGATGGATAATTGGACCTAAACAGTGATGCTGAAACTCACATAATCTGAACAGTTCAAGTTCCAGTTCGTGTTCTGCAGAATGAACAAGTTCACTTTCAAGTTCTTTATTTGCCAATATGTTCAACAACAATATGTGTTAAGACCACTATTTTTAGCTGAGCGCAGCAGTGTACATCGGTGATTGGCTCTGACTTGCTGTGTCATCAGTTGCAGTCATGAAACTTGCAGATTGTTGGGTATTTTTACGCATCATGTGGGTTTAAAACAAATGTCTTCCTGCCGATTGTGTCTTTAGGCTGAGCTTCTCCAACCTCTCAGAGGGAAGTTGTGAAGCTCTGTCCTCGGTTCTCAGCTGCCAGTCCTCTGGTCTGAGAGATCTGGACCTGAGTAACAACAACCTGCACGATTCTGGAGTCAAGCGGCTGGCGGCTGGTCTGGGAAGTCCACACTGCAGACTGGAAACTCTCAGGTCAGGGATCCACCTCTTTAGTTGATGGGAATATAGGTTTAAATTATATATATATATTATGATCCTAGCTCTTGTGCTGGGCTTGAAGAGAACTTGCCATCAAAGGCCTGCAGCAGCCTCAGATGATGTTGTACGTTTGTACCTGCAGGCTCTCAGGTTGTCTGGTCACAGAGGAAGGCTGTGTTTCTCTGGCCTCGGCTCTGGACTCCAACCCCTCCCACCTGAGAAAGCTGGACCTGAGCTACAACCACCCAGGAGACTCGGGGCTGAAGTGTCTGTCTGCTAAAGTGAAGGATCCACACTACAGACTGGACACTCTCAGGTATGGAGACGTGGAGAATGTGGGCGGTGGGGGCGGTCAATCTGATCAATTCCCTCATCCCCCAAGAGCTGCCTTTAGGAGGATGTGCATTGTCCTGCACCAGGAGGAACCCAGGACTCACTGCAACAGCGTAGGCTTTGACAATGGGATTAGATCCTGGCAGTCAGGGTTTCCTTTGTCGAGCCTGTAGAGGTCTGTGTCCCTCCATGGACGCCTCTCCCCAGAGCATCACACACCCACCACCAAACCCAGGTCACGGGCAGCACAACGTTCTCCTCGTGTACAGTGGGGCAAAAAAGTACTTAGTCAGCCACCAATTGTGCAAGTTCTCCCACTTGATGAGAGAGGCCTTTAATTTTCATCATCAGTTGACACAATTTTATTGAACTTGTCAAACACAAAGTCAAAGATATACACTGCCTGGATACTGCATTTATAAAGCTATATAAAGATTCTGTAATTTCTCCACTAACTACGATAACAAACAAATCTATAAATGAAGGAATCTTTCCCAGTACTTTTAAAACACCTATAGTAATTCCAGTCCATTAATCTGGTGATGCTCAGGAGGTCAGTAGCTATTGCCCCATTAGTATACTTCCAGCAGCCTCAAAGGTCATGGAAAAGGCAGTGGCAGAACAACTCATTGTCCATCTTGAATCCAAGGCACTTTTACATCCGCTGCAGTTTGGATTCAGGAAAAAACATTCCACTGACATGGCCTGCTGTCATTTCCTTGAGGACATTAAAAACAACTTAGACCAAGGAAGAGTCGAGGAACGGGCCAAAATATCAGCAACAGTGTGTGAAAACCTTGTGAAGACTTAAGCCTGAATTATGGTTCTGTGTTAAACCAACACAGAGCCTACGCCATTGCTGTGACGCCGTCGTGAACCCTTCGGACTTCTCTGTCACTCCATTTCGCCGTGGTGCAACACCCCCCCAGAGCGCTAGTTGATACTTTGTTTAGCTTCCGGCTTTTCCGGTCAGAGTGAATCAAAGAGATAAGGACAACTTTTGTGCAAAAAAAAAAAACAACCCAAAAAAGAAAAAAATCACACACACACGGAAGAAAAGAGCGCTGAAAGTTCACGACTGCTTCACGAACTGTGTGTGTGTGTGTGTGTGTGTGTGTGTGTGTGTGTGTGTGTGTGTGTGTGTGTGTGTGTGTGTGTGTGTGTGTGTGTGTGTGTGTGTGTGTGTGTGTGTGTGTGTGTGTGTGTGTGTGTGTGTGTGTGTGTGTGTGTGTGTGTGTTCAAAGATGTATTATTAGGGCCCGAGCACTTACAGTGCGAAGGCCCTATTTTATCTTTAGGAATCTTTTTTTTTTCCTTGTTTTTTTTTTTTCTGACGAAATGAGGGCCTTTTTGTCCCCCTAAACGTGCCCCAAAAGTCACCAAATTTTGCACACAAGCCAGGCCTGGTGAAAAATTAGATATTTAATGGTTTGCATTAATGGGCGTAGCAAGATGGCTCAACAGCGCCCCCTAGAAAACTTTGTGCCTCAAGCCCCACAATACGGTTTGACGTACATACACGAAAATCGGTACACACCTGTATCATGTCGCAACTTAAAGAAAAGTCTCTTGGCGCCATGGCCGAAACCAAACAGTCGGCCATTTTGAATTAATCGTGTAATTTTGAGTACTTGACCTTCATTGGCCTGAATTAGCCCCGCCCCTTCTTCTGATTGGTCAATATTTGATAGTCCCTATTTTCTGCTATAACTTTTGAATGGGTTGACATAGAGAGTTGTGGGTGTTGTCATCGGACTCGGTTTTGAGTCCTTGAACATAATTGCTGCAAATTAGCCCCGCCCCTTCATCTAATTGGTCGATATGTACTTTCTGCCATAACTTTTGAATGGTTTGACATAAAGAGTCGTGGGTGGTGTCATCCGCTAAATGTCCAGGCCTGAAGACATCAACATGCAAGTCATACAAGCGCTTCCACTGCAGCACGCCTGAATGTGCACAAGGGTGCGAGGGCCCGTTCATCGCTGCTTGCAGCTTTAATTTTTATTATTTTTATAATAAAAATGTCTTATTCTTATTTCTTATTCTCCCTCCTTTCAGGGTGGAGCCTGCTGGAGTCCAGTGGTTGAAACCAGGTCTGATGAAGTGTAAGTTGGTTTGTCATCAAAGTTCTGCAAAACACGCCACATGTCCAGTCCCTCTCTCAGTGTCCCATCACTGATTCAGGTTTTGTGATGCTATAAGTTAAAATCAGAGACGGGTGAATCATGCTCAGCTATTGTTTCCTCTTCAATCCTTTAGACTCCAGAAAACTCAGACTGGATACAAACACAACCAACAGGTTCCTCCGACTGTCTGACAACAACAGGAAGGTGTTTTACGTGGAAGTGGATCAGTCCCACGCAGATCATCCAGACAGGTTTGACAAGTTTCATCAGGTCCTGTGTGAAGATGCTCTGGCTGGTCGCAGCTACTGGGAGGTCCAGTGGGCAGGAGAGACTGATGTAGCAGTGAGTTACAGGCGAATCAGAAGGAAAGGAGACATTGATTGCGTATTTGGAAGGAACAACTGCTCCTGGAGTCTGGACTGCTCTCATGAGGGGTTCTCTGTCCGTCATGACAACAGAGAAACATCCATACTTTCCCCCTCCTTGTTCTCCCACGGCTCCATCATCTCTAAGAGGGTGGCCGTGTACGTGGACTATCCTGCTGGCACCCTGTCCTTCTACAGCGTCGTCTCTGACACACTGATCCACCTCCACACCTTCAACACCACCTTCACAGAGCCTCTTCATCCTGGTTTTGGAGTCTGGTATCACAGCGCTGGTTCTTATGTCAGACTGTTTTCTCTGTTGAGTGACAGACAAAGACTATCTACGTCTTAGACCGGATGGTTCAGGACAAACCTGATCTCTCAGGCCGCGTTCAGACTGCAGGCAAATCTGATTCATATCTGATTCCTTCTCATATCCGATTTTCAGGGCTGACTGTCCACACTGTTTTTAGCAATTGTCCATATCGGATCTGGCTCTGTTCAGACTCGGCCACATCATTGACTGATCTGACGGGTTGCCGTAGCAACGACGTCGGAGCGGAGGCGTCACCCAGCGCGTGTATTGTGTGAAGTCATGTAATTGCGACATCAAAAACAATAACAATATGGAGCCAGCTCACATGCTGTTCCATACCTGTAAAGCTGGGCATACACTGTGCAATATTTTAAATCGTTTGACACTTACCCATCTCAATCTAATCCTCCCGTCGGACCTCTGTTACTGGAACTCGAGGCTGGTTTTGGGGCGGGGGGGGGGGCTGTGTCCACCCAAACGTGCGTCCTGCCCACCCGATCAAAGGTAATGAGGATCCTTTATTTTTTTATATATATATTTATATATATATATATATATATATATATATATATATATATATATATATATATATATAATCTGTACCGTTCCTGATTGGGTCGGCACTGCGCATCATTTTTAGACATAACAATGAACGCATACCGCAAAAGTTGTGTCTCGGCGGAGGGACCCGACGTCCCAGCAAAATGAGAGTGAGGGTGTTCAGAAAAAAACCACCAGCAAACTAACAAACCAACCAACAAAGCTTAGAGTTAACAAAACGAACCAGCAATGAACAACTGGCAGCTGATGAGCTGACGGGCTGCAGGTTCAGGCTCTCAGCGCGACTGATAGGAAGATATGAAGGCTGATTTATGGTTCCGCGTTACACCAACGCAGAGCCTACGGCGTAGGGTACGCGGCGACCGTACGTGGAAATGCGGTCTTTTTTTCTGCTATTAAAACATGTTGTAATGTGAATTTGCAACACTTAAACTACAAATAATAGTTTTTGACGTGACATCAGAGATTGTACATGCTCTCTGTGAAAGGATAAGTAGCTCCACAACTGGAAATGGGCGGGTGGTTTGGAGCGTCTGGGACAGTCATATCTGATCTGAGTGTTTGGAGCTGTTCAGACTGAGACGCATCTGCCCAAATGCGATAAGGATCGGATATGAAACTACCTCCCGGAGGTGGTTTCCATCTGGTTTGCAAAAATCGGATCTCATGCGGTTTGGGACTGTTCAGACTTCAAAAGAGTCATCCAGTTTCAATCTGGATGGGCTAAAAATCGGATATTGGCCTGCAGTCTGAACGCGGCCTCAGTTCCGTTGAATGCAGTGTCAGATCAATATCACCAGCACCGTTTTTAATCTAAATCTAACGGTAAACATGAGTGTCGGTTAGGTTTGATGGTTCTGTGATCATAATTTTATTAACGCTAATGATCATGCTTGTATTTTACTATGGATCATGTCTGATACTCTTAAAACTGCAGGTATTGGAATTGTGAATAGGAAATACGTCTGATGTGCACGCATCAGTTATAAAACAACTTTACATGATTTAAAAAGAGGAGTCTTTTGCAGAACTCCGACGCAAACTACTTTTACATTTACAGGACACGCAGCAGCAGTTTGTTGCGGCTGTAACTGTCTTGTTTAGGATGAGCGTAAATATTCCTCAAGTGGTTACGGCATCAAAAATTAGCACTGTGAAAAAAAAGGGACCATCAATCTGAGAAAGACTTATTGTGGCCAGTAAAAACACAATCTTGTTTTATGATGAATTTATGAATTTTTTGTACCCTTTGTCTGTTGTGCTATGGACCTTGTGTCCTTAATAAAGTTTATTATTATTATTATTATGATTACATGGCATCTACATTAAACTTTCCCTTTGGGGGTCATTTAAGTATCCGTTCAATAATATTTATGGTATTGCACATGTTTTTAACTTTAATTTCTTTAACTTTAATTTCATCACCACTTGAAATATTTTGCACCAAAACTGTTTGAGATGTATTACCTTTGCTTTCTTTTATTGATTTATTTGTGTTTGTGTGTCAGAAAATCTGACAAAATATTAACACGTCAGTTATTACATTAAAGTGCATAAAGCTGATAACTAAACTGGCCTCGTTGTTGCTCATGAATAAAATTCACAGAAGTATAAATGCAACAGTTCAACTGTAATGATCCTTCTTGACCTGTTTACTCTTTTCAATACTGCCATCTACTGGCGGAGGATAATTACGACAGCCCCAACAACCCATAACATGCTTCAATTTAATCTTTTGTTAAATATTATTTGACGTTTTGTAATCCAGTTCCGTCCAGTTTGTGATTTTTAATCATCATAGAGGACTTTAATACGTGTATTTATGGGCATTTTTGCTATGTTTTCCTTACACTTTATAATCATGGCTATGGTTGTTTCATTCTGTTCCGTTTGTATTCACACTAAACCATACAGAATGGACGGTTAAAGCAATATCCATGCTTACTTATAACTTTATTGTAGGAACGTCTCACATTGTAATAATAATAATAATAATAATAATAATAATACATTTTATTTATATAGCGCTTTTCTGGGCACTCAAAGACGCTTTACATTAAAACAAAACACATAATACAAATTACAATTACACAGGACAGTACAAAAGGACACAACATGAGACAGGACATTAATCACACATTAAAAGCAGTTCTGTAAAGGTGAGTTTTGAGATGGGATTTGAATGCTGGGAGGTCTGTACAGTCACGGATGTTTTTGGGGAGGGAGTTCCAGAGGGTGGGTGCAGCGATGGAGAAGGCCCTGTCGCCCCAGGTCCGGTGCTTGGTTCTGACAGGAAGGGACAGGAGATTGGCGTCAGAGGAGCGGAGGCTGCGGGAGGGAGTGTAGCGGTGGAGCAGGTCGGTGAGGTAGCAGGGGGCCTGGTTGTGGAGGGCTTTGTGGGTGAGGAGAAGGATTTTGAAGTGGATCCGTTGAGGGATGGGGAGCCAGTGGAGCTTCTGGAGGACTGGGGTGATGTGGTCTCTGGAGCGGGTGTGGGTGAGCAGGCGGGCGGCAGAGTTTTGAATATATTGGAGTTTATTGAGGACCTTGGAAGTTGAACCGTAGAGGATGCTATTGCAGTAGTCGAGTCTTGAGGTGATGAAGGCGTGGATCAAGGTTTCAGCGGTAGAGAAGGAGAGTGATGGACGGAGACGGGCAATATTTTTCAGGTGGAAGAAAGCAGTTCTTGTGATGTGGTTGACGTGGTGTTGGAAGGAGAGGTTACTGTCCAGGATAACTCCGAGGTTGCGGATGTGAGTGGAGGGAGACAGAATGGAGTTGTCCATGGTGAGGGTGAAGTTGTGAGCGGTTTTGGTGAGGGATTTTGGGCCGATGATGAGCATGTCCGATTTGTTGTAGTTGAGTTGGAGGAAGTTCGAGTGCATCCATGACTTGATTTCGGCGAGGCAGTTGGTCAGGGTAGAGTGGGTTGCAGAGGTGAGGGATTTGGTGGAGATGTACAGTTGGACGTCGTCGGCGTAGCAGTGGAAGTGGAGGCGGTGGCGGCGGATGATGTTGCCAAGGGGGAGCATGTAGAGGATGAAGAGTAGAGGACCAAGCACCGAACCCTGGGGGACGCCTTGTGACAGAGGGGCAGTGGAGGAGGAGCAGTTGTTGATGCTGATGAATTGATGTCTGTTGGTGAGATAGGATTTTAACCAGGAGAGGGCGGATCCGGTGATGTAGAGAGATGATTCCAGGCGGGAGAGGAGGATGGTGTGGCTGATGGTGTCGAAGGCTGCTGTGAGGTCCAGGAGAAGGAGAATGCTGAGGTTGCCGGAGTCGGAGGAGAGAAGGAGGTCATTGGTGACTTTGATGAGGGCTGTTTCTGTGCTGTGACGTGAGCGGAAACCAGATTGAAATGTTTCAAACAGATCATTGGAGGTGAGGTGGGTCTTGAGCTGAGTGGCGACGGCGCGTTCCAGAATTTTTGACAGGAAAGGGAGGTTGGAAATGGGCCGGAAGTTGTTCATGGTGTCAGGGTTGAGTCCAGGTTTTTTGAGGATGGGGGTGACAGCTGCCAGTTTGAGGGTGTCCGGGACTGATCCAGAGCTGAAGGAGGAGCTGACGATGTTGATGATGAGTGGGGAAATGGCTGGGAGACAGTTTTTTATAAATGTGGATGGGATGGGGTCCAGAGCACAGGAAGAGGTTTTCATGCCCATCATGACAGTGGAAAGAGACGCTGAAGACATGGGAGAGAAGTGAGACAGGGGCTGAGTGGTGGAGGGGGGGTAAACAGGTGGGGAGGTGGAGGGGGTGGAGGAGGTGGTCAGGTTACTGTAGATGGTCTGGATTTTGGATTGAAAAAATGAGAGGAAGTCGTTGCACTTAGAGACTGTGAAGGAGTTGGAGATGTTGTCACTGGGTTTGAGAAGTTTGTTGATTGTGGAGAAGAGAGCCTTTGGGTTGGAGGAGTCGGAATGGATGATGTTGGAGAAGTAGGTGGAGCGAGCTGAGTTGAGGGCATCCTTGTATTGGTGGAGATGATCAGTGTAGGCGAGTTGGTGAACAGTTAATCCAGATTTCTTGCAGAGTCGCTCGAGTTGACGTTTACGGGATTTCAGTTTGCGGAGTTCAGGGGTGTACCAGGGTGCTGAGCGTGCGAAAGAGACTGTTTTGGTTTTGATGGGAGCCAGTTGATCAAGACAGGAGGAGAGTGTATGATTGTAGTAATCCACGAGGTCCGAGGGGTTGTCGGGTGACGGGGGAGGGGAGGCGGACATCTGAGTGGCGAGAGAGGCTGAGAGGGCAGAGGGGGAGATGGATCTGATGTTGCGGAAGGATATTTTGCGTGCTTCTTTGGGAGTGGGGATGGGGATGTTGATGTCCATGATGATTGCCAGGTGATCAGACACGTGGAGGTTGAGGCTGGAGAGCTGATTTATTGTGAGGCCAGTGGAGCAGACGAGATCGAGGGTGTGGCCGCGGGCGTGAGTGGGGAAGTCGACGTGTTGAGTGAAGTTGAGGCAGTGTAGCAGGTCCAGGAATTCAGCAGCAGGTTTACAGTTAGGATTGTTGATGTGGAAGTTGAAATCACCCAGGAGGAGAACAGAGGGAGAGATGGAGCAGAGCTGGGTCAGAAAATCCGAGAGATCCGAGAAAAAGGAGGGGTTTGGTTTGGGGGGGCGATAAATGACGGCGGTGACAAGAGGAGTGGGGCCAGGTAGTTTGAAGGCAGTGTGTTCGAATGAAGGAATGACAGGAATGGGGATGGATGTTGCTTTAATGTCCTTTCTGTATATTACTGCAACACCGCCCCCCCGCCCCTCAGCACGAGCTTGTTCCATGTAGGTGAAGTTGGGGGGAGTGGCCTGATTTAGTGAGAAATAGTCCAGAATTGTCATTCTTCTACATTCCTCCCCCCTATTTTTCTCCGTGCCCCACAATAACACTGTCATCTTAACTATACAAAACTGACACTGAAAACAACAATTAATAGGCACTTAAGGTTCCTTCATCACTCAAAACATTTCAAAGTAACAATAACCAACAACAATCACCAAGTTACCACGTTTTCTTTTTTCAACTAAACACTCATAGTCATTCAAATAATTTTTGCACACAGCCCTTTGTGACCGGCGCACAGGTGCTACAACCGGTCCTGACGGGTTTGCTGACAGGTTTGCAGCATCTAGAGGTGGAATGTGGCCTTGGGGTGACCATAAGCATCATAACACCGGGGGGACGATACCCATCACGACACCGGGGGGACGATACCCATCATGACACCCGGGTGACGATACCCATCATGACACCCGGGTGACGATACCCATCATGACACCGGGGCGACCATACCCATTATGGCACCGTGTGTGTATGTATGTATGTGTGTGGGTATAAGCGTTGCATATTTTGCTGTTTTATTTTTTATCTTTTTTATCTTTTACGTGCTTGTGTTCGAAATAAAATCAATCAATCAATCAATCAATCAATCAATCAATCAATCAGAGGTGTGATACACACGCGTGGCCACTAGATAGCGGCAGAGGGCAACGGGGTCATTTATTGGGCTTCAAACTGAGTTTTGTTTTAAAAGTTAATCATCAAACGTTCTGACAGAACTCTTAACACAATAATTAAAACATTTAACAGGACTAAAGTAACAATTTAAACAGTTTATAATATGACATCTCAATATAGGCGTGGCCTCATGAGGAAGTCTTATCAATAAATTAATCAATCATCCGATTTCTTTCAAACACAGATCATTTATTTACAACAGTGAGGGTGTTGTTTTTTATGGATTAAGTTTTGACCATGAAACGGTTTATTCGCTGTAGCCCGCTGGCCGGCGCGGGAAACGACGCCGGGGCTTGTTTACATTCCTGC
Source organism: Cololabis saira (assembly GCF_033807715.1). Taxonomy (NCBI): domain Eukaryota; kingdom Metazoa; phylum Chordata; class Actinopteri; order Beloniformes; family Belonidae; genus Cololabis; species Cololabis saira. The sequence continues at coordinate 14,128,186 of NC_084593.1, read as the reverse complement.
ACAGGAAGCCCCGCCCTCCCCGTGACGTCACACAGCCCAGAGGTTAAAACGGCGGCAAAATCGCTACAGAAAAAGAGCTTTTGTGCTCAAATATTTGTCTATTAAGTGGTGAAATATGTCACTCTTGACATTTATTTCCTCTTTTCCACTGTTGATCAAATGTTTGATGAGAGTGTTTTTTTCATTTCCACCCTTTGTTGGTCCTGAGGTCGTATTTATTTGTGATGTTTAAGATACTTATTGATGAACCGCTGTCTGTCCTCTCCTCTTCTCCTCTTCCTCCTCCTCCGGCCTTCAGGCATGTCCAGGCGACTGTGCCGTGCCATGGGAACACGGCGGCACGACAACAGAGGCCGTGACCCATAGTGACACACACACACATGGACATGCACACGCACACACCAGCGTGTTTTCATGACTTCTCCACAAAAGTTAGTACTCCTCTTCCAATCTTAGCTTTATTTGTGTGTAAAATCATCTAAAAATAATCATTTAACTGTAAAAGGTCAGTTTGTTGCAGCATTAACACAATGCAAAGAGGGAAAGACATCAGCGGTGAATTTAGAGGAGGAATATTTGCACTAGTTTAGCAACCTCAGATAGGTTGTTCTATCTCTGTATTATTTAATTTATAATCTGTATATACTGTATTTACTATAATACTTTCTGTTGCACTTCTGATTGGATGCCAAACTGCATTTCGCTGTTTGTTTGTTTTTTTAATTTTATTTAGGATCCCCATTAGCATTAGCAACAGCATTAGCTATTCTTCCTGGGGTCCGACATACACACAACACACAAATGAACACTTAATACATAACAGACATACATTATACATGACAAACAAAACAATAATAGACACAACTCCCTTAGTCACAAACAACACAGAGGATAAAACTAAATCACCATCATTCTCAGACAGAAATACATAGAAATGAAATCAAATAAAACACCTTCATAACCAAAACCTGCCTGAAATGACCTTATCTTAGAATTCTTGACCACTTTTCACCTTTATTGTGATAGGGTTTACACTCCCTGTAATTCTATTCAAACTTCATTCTGTTCCTTCCAAATGTCAAATCATAATTCATTAATTTTTATAAGATATTGTTTCAACTGAATCTTAAACCAATCTTTGCTGCCTACATGAGAAATATGAACTGGTACAGAGTTCCAGCCAACCATGGCTCTGTAAAAAAAAAGTTCTCTGTATCAAACCTGTTCTCACCCTCGGTAGTATGAACCTCTTTCTGATGTCATTCTTGTTGCTCTGTACTTGTGTACATATGTAATGACAATAAAGTTGAATCTAATCTAATCTAATCTAATCTAGAATGTTGCAGCACATCAATCTGGAAGTGGGTATAAAGTTTATTTTATCAGGACCGTTTTTAAAATCGCCTCGGACCTCTGGGCCTGCAGCTCTGACCACGGCTGGATCCTGGCAGGCGCTGTTTGGCCTCGCCGCCCCCGCAGATGCCCCAGCGGAGCGATTGCAAGCAGGAGAAAGACGTTTGCAGCTATTTCCTGTCACCGCGGCCCTCTTGTCGTGCTCTAATGAGACGAGATGGCCCGACACTCTCAAGAGGGCTTAGCAGCAGTTAGCCGCGGCTCCAGGCTGCGGGACAATGATGGCACTTTAACTCACGCTCACAATGACTCACACCTCCTAATTCCTCCTTTCAGCGCCGCCACGGAGCGCCGGAGGCACAATTAATGGATGCTAATGGGCAGCTTGAATCAAAGCTGAGCGGGATCCAAATCCGCCAGTAAAGCCTATTAATTAAGACGTGGGGAGGGTGGGGGGGCAGGATGGGGCGCCTCAGTTCACACGGGCCTCTGCAGGGCAGCTCATTGACGGCGGAGGCGGGGGGCCTTTGTGGAGGCCCCCGGACGAGCTGGCATTTGTCCCGCGGGGCCCAAAGCTGCACGGGGTGGGGGCCGGGACCGGGCCGCGTGGGTCGGGCTCGAGTCCACATGAGGCCTGGAGGCGCCGAGCATTCATCAACCTGGTCTCTGTGGAGACCCGGAGGGGGGGGCGGGTCCTCCCGGGGAGACGCCCCCTGGTGGGCGGACAAATTACTCGGGTCGCTGTGGAAACGTAAGATAAACACCTTCGGGAGGTTTCCAAACTAAACTAAACTAAATAAATGAAGGTTTCAGTCCGTCCTCTCACGACGGGACCAGGACCGAGGTCCACAAATAGGGTTGGCAGCTTTCAGAAATAGAAATAAGGGACGCCCCAATTTCAGCAGCACAGGCGCCAAAAAAAGGGGCATCCCCAAAACTTCTAAACTGCATAGAAATGTATTTATTTTATTGGAAAAAACAAAATGCTTTGATTTAAAGTTTAAAGTGCTTTAATAGCATTTAACTTGCATGACTGGACAGACAGCCAACCATACTAGCAACGGAAATATCCTCCCATGATGTGTACGTCCATCAGCCCAGATGTAGAATATAACCTATAGGTGAAGGTCGGAACATTAGAATATGGTGTAAGAGTTAATTTATTTCAATAATTCAACTTAAAAGGTGAAACTAATATATTACATAGTCTCATTACATGCAAAGCAAGATGTGTTAAAGCTTTATTTGTTATCATTTTGATGATTGAATTGTTGGGGTTTTAGTTGAATTTTCTAAGAATTAAGTTTTGCAATATATTCAAATTTTCCGACCTTGACCTGTATATTATGACATCAATAAATAAGAGCATAATATATGTCCGTATTGGTTCAATACGGAACGCAACTTTTAATTCCCAATTACGTAACAATTCCGTATTTTAAGGGACGGGTGGCAAGCCTGTCCACAAACCTGGACCTGAGCAGACCGACAGACCTCTGGGACCATCCAGTGTGATAGAAGTCACATCACACTGGACGGCTCATCCGGGCGGCTGTACAGACACTGCAGAATTTGGTTGCTTTCCTCCTTCTCTGAGTTGGCAGGCTGAGGGGAGACCACTTTATATATGTGAAAGCAAGAGAAAACGTGTTTTTCATAATAGGTCCCCTTTAAAGGAGCATGAGGCAAGAATAAGAAATGAGACTCATTAGCGCCACGACGACCGTCAGGGTTACTGCAGCGAAGCCGGCACGGTAGCGCGCTACTTAGCACGTTAGGCCACTCCGACTCCTTGGTAATCTCATGTGATTTTCAAATCAAGCTCTAAATATGACTTACAACGTTATCTTACCTGGTCAGTAGGAAATGAGCCATGTCAGCATCTGTTTTCAGTCCCAATTCAAGTTGAAGCTGCCTCCATGACTCAAACGCGCATCCAATGTTTACTCGTGTGCCTGCCCGTTTTTGCTCATAATTTCTTTTCGACTCGCGACTTGTCTCTGATAAAGGCTTTGTTTTCTTCTTGGCAGCACTTTTTAGTGGGCTTTGAGTGGCGCTGGGTCGTTTGCCAGCTGTGGAAGAATCCATGTCTTCCTGTATCCAAGCTGAGCGCCGTCGAGAACGCGCATGCAGCGTCATTTGACGTCACATCCGCAGCCCAGCGCGGGAAATTCGGGCCCGGAATTGCAGCACATTTTGCAGCACACAGCCTGTTCAAGGCAACGGAGAGATACGCTAGAGGGCTCATTCTTTTTGGTTTGGAACGCTTCATCTGACATTATTACAAGGGCGTAGGTTTGGTCTCAACATTGGTAGGGACGATATAACAGAATAACCTGCATGTTCACTTTTAGCTGGGGACGGGACATTAATAAGACCAAACAGATTGAGTGAACGGGGGTCAGGGCTACATTTGTCCCGAATATGAACCTAATTAATTGATAGGCTAAATGATCAATGCAAAATAAATCTGTATTGACTTATACTTACTTTCATGTGTATTGGTTCACCTGATACACGGTTCCATTCAAACCTTTGTTTTCAAAAACTACTAAAGAAACATTTTGAAAACCTGTCGAAGTTCCAGGATTTTATTAGCAATTTAAATTGCAATATTTTAACATAACTTAAATTATATTAACAAACATACACAATAAATGTATTAATTGTACTTATTAATAATCTCTTAACTATCCAGAATGCAAAAAATAAACATTTGTCTAAGACCATCAGCCAATCAAACGTACGTTTGAGGAAAAAAAAATGGGCCGGCAAATTCAGCAAGTGAAAAGCGTTAAATGTAAGTCTGAATATAATTAAAATAATTCACTTAATAATGTCAATTCTATCCTTACAACATTTGGGAAGACAATCTAAATTACCTATATATCTTAACTCATTATATAATGCAAATAATGTTGCTTAAAAGTTGGTGGGGACAATTTGAGCCCCCTGAAAACAAAGTTTGTAGTGTTATGTCCCTACCGTCCCTATGCAAACCTACGCCCTTGCATTATTACTAGAAAACTTAAAACGTATACGCATTTTTTTCATAAATCCTGCCTCATGCTCCTTTAATAAAGCTTTTCTAAACAACAATCTGACCTCCATCCATCCGTCACCTTTGACCCTCCTCTTCCTCCCTCCTTCATCAGCCCCGTGCATCAACAAAATGGCAGTGTGCGCGGCTCGCCTCTGCGCATGCTCAGCACACCTCCGGCAGGGAGGGCAGGGCAGGTATGTGCGCGCGTGCAGCGCGCCGGCTGATCCACAGTCCGCTCAGACTCCGGCATGAGGCGCCTGCAGGAGCCGCGAGCAGCCTGACCAGAGCCGCAGGTTCCCCCCCAGGAGGAGCCCTGGTCCCCGCAGGAGCAGCCGCTGGTCCCCCGGTCCCCCCAGGGACGGAGACACCGGCCCGGCCCAGGTGAGGGGGCTGCACACCTGCCTCCAGGTGCCGGAGTCGGACTTTCAGGGACAGAATCACAATCAGCTTTATTGGCCAAGTTTGAACATTGTCCGACAAGGGATTTGACTCCTTTCAGGGACAGAGTCGGACTTTCAGGGGGAGTCATGCGGGAACCGGGAGTCTGATCCCCCTCCCTGCAGTCCGAGGACTAACTGGACCTGACTTCTTCAGATTTCTCCTCCGATCTCATCCACGATGTTCCAGCACGGAACCAAGAAGTGCTTCACCATCGAGTCCCTGGTGGGGAAGGATGCCGAGCCCATCCGGCCCACGGCGCTGCGCTTCCCGGACTCCCTGCACCCGGGCTCGGGCTCGGGCCCCAGGGCGGGGGTGTTCGGCTCAGGCTGCTTCCAGGGCGGGAGGACGTTGTTCTCGTCCGGGCCGGAGCTGGTGCTGCAGGAGCCCGGGCTGCAGCCGCTGCAGATGCCGCCCCTGCAGGGCTTCTTCAGCCCGCAGCACCGGGACCCGCTCAGCTTCCACCCGTGGGTGCTGCGGAGCCGCTTCCTGGGCCCCGGCTTCACAGGTGAGGGCCGGGTCCGGATCCGGGTCACAAAATAATAAAATGAGGCTCCGGCATAGATGCAATTTTTGCCTATACACTGATACAAATATTGTGCTTGATCTACTTAAAAAAAAATAAGTCAACTTTTTGCATTTGATTATTATGTAGATCCAGAAAGACTAGTCTTTGTATAAACTACTTAATTTTTTGTATGTAAATACATTTTGCAAGTACAGTCAACTAAATTGTGTTAAGTTTAGGTAAACTTTATTTACCAAAATTAAGTTGACTTTACTTTGCAAATGAATTTTGTACATACTAAAAATTAAGTAGTGTAAACAAAGACTAGTCTTTCTTGATCTACAGTAAAAATCTCATGCGAAAAAGTTGCCTTAATTTTTTTCAAGTAGATCAAGCAAGATCTTTTTTACTGTGGTGTTCTACTTAAACAAATAAAGCATGTTTCATCTAAACGTTGGTCAGTCTGCCCAATAGATTAAAATTGTTAAAGGAAAGGTAAATACAACAAGATCATTGCTTGTTGTTTGTGTGTAAATGAAAAGATTGCCTGTGATTACATAAATACTGCTTGTTAAGGAAAAAATGCACAATGTCTTGTTTTTTGAACAAATGCAGATTAAGTTCAAAACTAGATGTATTCATGTAAAGCAACAAACTTCATTTTTAATTGTTAATATCACAGATTTAAATATGTTATATTTACATGCGCTTAGATTATTTTTTTCAGTGTAGGGCATGTGCAATGTCGTTCACTGCTGCTTGGTTTCTCACTCATTTTACTGGGGTATTGAGTCTGATATCTGTTGCTGTTTGTATGTGTTGATTGCATGTGTTTTTATACGCTATGCATGTATTTGATGCCTAAAACTAAGTTCCCTTGTGGACATTAAAGTATAAAGCCTGAATTATGGTTCCGCGTTAAATCGACGCAGAGCGTACGCCGTAGGGTACGCGGCGACGCGCAACCTACGCCGTTGGCTCTGCGTTGGTGTAACGCGGAACCATAAATCAGCCTTAACTCAACTCACACCGGGCCCGCTTTTCCGTTCAGCTCGGGTTCGTATTTGAACAAGAAAAAAACACCCTTTTATTCCACAAAACGCACATTTCCCCTCATCTTTACTTCCAGAATAGATTATTTTAGTGTCAACGCAGCTAAATTAAGATTCGTTCAAATAACCACATAGTTGTTAAAAACAAAAAAAAAGCCTCTTATAAAAGGTTGATGAAAAGTGGAGGTTTTTCTTCCTTGCTGTTTTTAAAAATATATATTTTAATTCGTTTATTGCGGTTTTATGATTTTAAATATTTCAAATTTTGGGAGATATTTTAACTTGACATTAGTCCAGGTTTTCATGTTTTAATATTTCCTTCAACTTTGACTCTTATTTTAGACTCTTGGCCAGGTTCATTGTTTTATTTATATTCTTATCGCCTCCGTCTTCTTTAATTTTTATTTATCTATTTATATTAACATCAGTGGCACCAAACACATCTGAGTCTTGTTTTTCTGCATCTGCTCTTTTCGTTTGGGGCCGGTTCCGCTCAAAGCGGAGCGGGTTTCTGCTGTTTTGGAGGTTTGCAGATGTTTGTTGCAGATGTTTGTTTGCAGATGTTACCAGGTCGCTCATGCTGCTGACCTGCAGAAGAAATCCACCTTTTATCCCCCACACACTGAAGCTCCGGCAGGTTTTAATCAGAAACCCCCCTATTCTCATGCAGAAACCTGCGTTTGTATCATCTTTTAAAACGTTTAAAACACAGCAGCAGAATTCCTGCTGTGTTTAAAATCGTTTTTTTTCCAACATCATAAAACACGTTCTTTGTTTTTCCAGCTCCGATTTATTTGGTTCCCGCGTCGCATCGAGGTTCCGAGTTATGTTTATTACACGATTATTGTTTTTGGTTGTCTGCTTTTTATTCTGTGATTTCTCTGAAGCATCAAGTCAAAGCTCTGCGGGTCTTTAAGGTGGATTTAAGGTGGAATGGATGGCGTGCTTTCACCGTCATGTGTGAAGGAATTTGAAGTTGGAGAAGTGGAAGATTGCTAAACGTTTGTTGTGAAAAATGAAGCTGAACGGAAATGTTTTAGAATCTGGTGATTTTAGAGAAGAAGCGCTAATTAGTTATTGATTATCAGCACGTGACTCGAGGTTTGACCTGCGAAGCCGCTGGTTTGTTCTTTTCTTCCCCTTCTTGGTCCTTTTCTTTTTAATTAGCTGAGGATTTTGTCACCGGAGATCAAATCTGAGGTTTATTTCTTTTGACTCTTGTGGATAAAAACGACGAGTTCCCGACATAGATATGTTGATCGATCACACAGGTCTGATTGTTGACACATGAGGGCTGGAGTCTCGGGGAAAAGCGCAGCGGCCTGAAGACGCGCAGGCCTTTTACTGCTGCCGCAGCAAAGTCTGACGAAATACACTGAAATCAAATAAAACAAGTGAAATAAAATATCTGAGAAATTAATTCACAACAAAATAAAAGCTAAATGGGTTAAATTAATTGTTAAGAAGCAAATACATTTTAGTGACATTCCTAAAATAAAATGAAGTCAAAGAAAATAAAATACAAATTTTAAAATAAATTAGACCATTTAAGTTTAATATAAAATGAAAATAAAACCAGGGGATATAAAATAAAATAAAAACATATTTAAATGAAATTAATAGAAAATAAAATACATTGCATAAATTAAATAAATTAAAATAAATAAAAACGGAATGAATGTTAACTAAATAAAATGCTAATACATAAAAATAAACAGCTAATCTGTGGATTTTATCTCAAGATAGAATTTCGTTTCAGTCTAAACAGATGATTTAAAAAGAAGTGAGAAAAAAATTTTAAATTCTCAATTCGTCGAAATTGAGTAGACCATATTAATAGAAAAATAAAGCTTATATTTCTTTAAAAAGAGACTGAGCCATTACACAGTTTTATATTTTATGTGTAGCCTATTTATTAAATGTAGATAATCAGCGTTGGACAGTTAAACATTTTGTTAGCAAAACCTTTCCCCAATTAAGGTGTAAATTGATTGCTATGAAGATTTCAGGTGATTCAGATTTAATATTTAAAGTTTGCTGACCTGCGTGTTTTGTGACGGGCGCATGCGCAGAGCGGAGCTCGCCAGGTAATTCAGAAGAGACCAAAACCTTTTTTGTAAGAGAGGCGGAGAGACATTACTGTTTAATGAAATATAGGAACCAAGAATCTTTCCGGGACGTCTCTTAAACCGCAGTTCTGGAGAGGAACGTTTCATGCAGCGGTTCTGGTCAAGTTCACTGGCGTCAGAGGCAAATATCACAAATATCACAAATATGATAAATATCACAAATGTGATAAATGTCAAAGATTACAAATATGATAAATATGATAAATATCACAAATATAAATATCTCAAAAATCACAAATACCATAATTTATCATAAATACGATAAATATCACAAATATGATAAATATCACAAATATGATAAATATTACAAATATCCATGAATGTATGGACTTTAAGATGTGACGTCACAGTTGGTGGAAGTGGGTGAAACTTTGTAAACAGACAGTTTAGGAGGAGGAAGACGCTGCAGTGAGGATGAAGATGAGACTAAACAGCATCAGTTCGGCTGACCTTTCATCTTTTTTATATCGTAGACAGATTTTAAATCTTGATGTAAAGTTAAATCAGCTTCCGGAGACTTTAAAAGTCGCCGTGTTTTAAATAAACCGCATTTTAAATAATCCTAGAAAGACTGATAAAGTTCGGGCCGCTCGGTGGCGCAGTGGGTTAAGCAGCGGCTCATATACTGAGGCTACAGTCCTCCTGCAGTGGTCGCAGGTTCGAATCCCGGCCTGCGCACCTTTGCTGCATGTCATCCCCATTCTCTCTCTCTACCCCTTTCCAGTCTGCATCTCCAATAAAGGGCCACTAGAGCCCAAAAAAATCTTTAAAAAAAAAAAAAAAAAAAAAAAAAGACTGATAAAGTTGGACGTCTTTGACGGTGCACTCAGTTTGACCGTTAAAGGATTTTTTGGTTTGATTCATTCATTTACTTTCAGACACAGACATATGTCAAATAAAACAAGATGAAACCTCCTCTGGTTCTGGTCCAAACCTGCCCTGGAAAACGGCATGGGTTCGGGACGCGGGTTTTTTTTTTTTTTTACCTTTTATTTTACCAGGTTAGTCCCATTGAGATCTAGGATATCTTTTTCAAGGGAGACCTGGCCAAAAATGGCAGCTTTAAAAGTTACACACAAAATAACAAATCAACAACAACAGAAATAGAAGGACAATGCAAAATACATCACAAAACAGTGACAGTAAATAAGTTGCAATACGTAAGGACAGTGACATGTACCAACAGAGTCATTTAAAAATGCATTTGTAAGAGCTTTAAAATCAGACAATGACACTAATGTGTTTAGCTTCAGGTCTTTTTGGAGGCTATTTAAGCAAGTGGGGCAGAACAGCTAAAGGCTTTCTTCCCTAGATTGGTCCTCGCACTTGAAACAGACAGCAGGATAGCATCATTTGATCTCAGGCTATAACTACTGATGGCTTTCAACTTGATCAGAGAACAAATGTAAAATGGAAGTTTACCTAACATAGCTTTGTATATGAAGTACCAATGACTAAGCCTCCGCCATGTCAGTGAAGGTAAGCCAGCCTTGGAGCAATGATGAGTTAGAGGTTTACACTTTGTAACAAATCTCAGTGCACTATGATACGCAGTGTCTAACATATGCAAGAACTGGGCAGGAGCATTCATATACAATAGATCACCTTAATCCAAAATTGGTAAAAATGTCACAGAGACCAGTCTCCTTCTGGCCTCAAAGGAGAAACATGCCTTGTTTCTGAAGTAAAACCCTATCTTTAGCCTCAGTTTTTTAAGATTATTTACATGCAATTTAAAAGAAAGGCAGTCATCAAGCCAGATACCAAGATATTTATAACTGGATACTACTGTGGGAGGAGTTCAAGGAGCCTTCAAGGACTCCCAGACCATAACTGAGCTGAAATTACTTTTTAATAATAAAAACAATATTTGTCCCCAGAGGGAGATTAAATTGTGGCTGAATAGAAATTAAATAACCAGTAAATAAGAAATAAATGTAAAATAATGACAAAATAAAGGAATGTTTATAAATATGTGAAACATAATAAAACCGTTTCTACTAGGTAAATGTAAATAATACATCAATTCATACAAAATAATTAAATTAATATGAAAAATTAAAATTAGATTTAATTTTATTTGTACTAAAGTAATTCAATTATTTTAATACAAATTAAAAAAGAAACATTGGATGTATGTTATAAAATAGTTTATCCAAAACCTAACAAAAATATTAAATTGTTCTTTAAAAAAAAAGGTAATTTAATGAATTACTGTGTACAGATTATCTGTGTGCAGATAAAATAATAAACATAAATGTTTCATCAGCAGAGATCAGAAACGAGTCCAGCGGACCTCAGAATGGTTCCTGACCCGTCCCAGACCCGTCTCAGCTGCTGCTCTCCTCCTTCCTGTCCTCTAAATACATAAACACGTTCACCGCTTCACACCTGCAAGGAATTACGGGATAGGACTGTCCTGGAGGATGCTCCCTAAAGGAGACGATGAAGGAAACATCGACGCTCTTTTCCTCGTAGCTGCAGCTCAGAAACCTCTGGAACATTCAGCGTTGCAGATGTTCCTGAGTTCTTGTTTTATTTTTTAGTGCTTGAAAACAACAAACTGGTCGTCTTTTCCTTGTGAGCTCGTTACGGCCTCCTGTGGTCCTGGTTCCTGTGGTTCTGGTTCCTGGGTGGGACTGCGGGTCCGTCCTGGGACATGAACATCGCCACAGCTGTAGGAAAGACCCAGCGGACCAGCGAGAACTGAGATACCCCTTACCCCTTTTCCACCAGACCGGTTCCAGTGCTGGTTCTGGTTCACAGCTCGTTCAACTTGGAACCAGCTGAGAACCGGTCTGTTTTTCCACAGCTTGGGTGCTAAGGGGAGCCACGTCATTACGTCACTCTAATGGCGCCTTTCCACTAGTACCTTCTCAGCCCGACTCTACTCGCCTCGCCCCCGTTTTGCACTTCTCCACTAGGGGCCGAGGCGGGTGGAGGCGGGTGGAGGCGTGCAGAGAAGATACTTTTTCTGTAACTACTCTGCCGAGGTTCTAAGCGGCTGCGTCGGGCTGTATCTGACGTCATCACAATACACGCCACCGATTGGTCGGGGGGCCGTCAGACGTTTGAATCAGGAAGCAGGAATCAGATTATTTCAGATTATTTGAGATTTGCACAAATGTTTTGTTATTTGCACATATAACTGTCAACCTCAGTGGAAAAGTCTGCCTGTTACTGTCTACATTGTATTAATTGCACAGTGTATTTTAATTTAATTGTTATGCAGGAAAATGATATTTGTTTTATTTTATTCAAGAAGCATTTTTATTCTATATATGCAGGCAGTTTATTTTTATTTCATTTGTTTTATACATTTTGATATTGTGCAGACCTCTGTTAACAAAGGAACCTGTGTGACATTTGGCACGAGGCTTTGTATTAAAACTGACTGTTTTTTTAAGGGTTTGCCTCAGAAAAAAATGAAGCTAACAGAGATGCTATGCTATAATGCTTTGGGGGAAACCCCAATTATGGCACAGAAAAAATATCCATATATATCGAGTATCGCCATTCAGCTAGAAAAATATCGAGATATGACTTTTGGTCCATATCGCCCAGCCCTAATTGGCAGCGCAAACACCATTTAGATTTAGCCTCTGAATCGGAACAAAACAAACGGGCCACAGGTCTGAAAGCACCCTCAGACAGCTTCCAGGGGGTTCTGTGGAGCTGGAAGCTTCAGAGGTCCGAGTTCAGGTCCCTGTGGAACTGATACTCAACAGCCATTGGCTCATCTGTGTTTGGGGGCGGGGCTTAGGGATAGCTTGATTAGTTTTAACCTTTTCTTGATGTTTGTCGTGGCCGAGCGATGCCGCTAACGTAAACAGTGACTCAGCAGGGCCACGATGCGGTCCGGGCTCCTCTGAGCAACAGAAATATTTGCAAACCGTGACGGCCGGCGTCTCGGCTTTGCATATGAATGTGACTTGGGAGACGCCAGCGAAGGCGCCGCCATTGTCCCCGCCGCCGCCGGGGAACCGCTCTTTTGCGTGGAGCCCGACGACGGGCCGCCGCCTCAAAAGAACCCAAGCTCAGATTTGTTTTTATGTAAAATGTTATTCAGAGATCTACGTGCAATTTTAATAAACGGTCAGAAAAGTGAAGCCGGCGGTTTTGACGGACGGCGAGGACACAAAGAGGAACGGTCCCGCCGGCGTCGGGTTGCTGCCACCGCTACGCCTCGCAAGCAAATTCTGGTTTCTGAGACGGTCAGACTCGCTTCAGCGCCTCGGTGCAACTGGACCAACCACCTCGGAGGTGTCGCTGAAACGCCCCAGCTTCCCTGAACGCCTCGCAGGACCTTCTAGGAGCTTTTACATGTGCCTCCCCGCCCGGACCCCCCGGACAGTTCTGACCCACTTTCATCTGCAGCCGCTGAAGCTCTCGGCTCCGGTTATTGATTATAAATTAGTCAGTAATAATAATAGAAGTAGAAGAATAAATCTATTAATAATAGAAAAAACTGACAGCAGAAAACGTCAAGCACACGATTCCTGGCATCGTCGAGACGCCTTCACTGACCTGGAAATCCAAACTTTGTCAGGGTTCCTTTAAACGGATCAGGGAGTGTTTTCAGCATCGATACTGGCAGATATTGATCGGAGTGATTTAGTAATAATCAGCTGATTCCAGTTCCTTTTTATTTGTATTTACATATGAATATTAATGATGTATTACGTACTACAGAGCTGTGTGATGACATAAAATCGTGATATTCGATATTTTTTGCGGTGACAATATAATTTTTCATTCATAGACTAGTTCCCGCCTGGATTTCTTATTGTTTTAATGTTTTTCTGTTTAGAAAAGCGCTCCGTAAATAAAAAGTCTTGTTATAAAACAGTACGACTCGGTTATCTGTCCGTCAAAATGCAGAACTTTATTATTTCTATTGAGCGACGTTGTTGAATAAGTGAATAAAAACGGACCCAAACACCATGAAAGTGGGTCGGGGTGTCTGGTCGGTCAAATACAAGGTTTTATCCCTGTTGGGATGTGATAACGTCGTATTTATCAGTTAATAGAGTAGCAGTTATTAACCTTGCTGTTCGTTTTTGCAGTATTGATATGTCGCATATTGATATCGTGATAACGATAACTTATCGATATATCGTGCGGCTCTAATCTTTAGCTAAAAACCACATGACATCAGGAAAGATCTGATCCGGATGGACAAAAGATTCTGGTTCCATTTTGATCTAAAGAGTTTGTGGTTGAACTTTTATTTTTTCTGATGTTGGTTGAATCCTCAGAGAGGGCCGGGGTCCAGATGTGGCCCCTCAGAGGGGAGCGGGGTCCAGATGTGGCCCCTCAGAGAGGACCGGGGTCCAGATGTGGCCCCTCAGAGAGGAGCGGGGTCCAGATGTGGCCCCTCAGAGAGGACCGGGGTCCAGATGTGGCCCCTCAGAGAGGACCGGGGTCCAGATGTGGCCCCTCAGAGAGGGCCGGGGTCCAGATGTGGCCCCTCAGAGAGGAGTGGGGTCCAGATGTGGCCCCTCAGAGAGGAGTGGGGTCCAGATGTGGCCCCTCAGAGAGGGCCGGGGTCCAGATGTGGCCCCTCAGAGAGGGCCGGGGTCCAGATGTGGCCCCTCAGAGAGGAGCGGCCCGGGCCCGCGAGGGAAACGTGTGTGTGATGGTAGACTCGTAGACCGGTCTAGGGGCCGGTCTCGGTCTTGTCTCGGGTCCCTCGGTCCCGCCAGGTCTCGGACACGGATAACTGAGATGCCGTTGCAGATCAAGGTGACAGAATCTGGTGATCACCAGTTCTTCAGTGTAATCTGATTACTTTAATGGTAAATTTCAAGTTGATAATTGTATCTTTTAATATTTAAAATTCAGGTTTCATCTCCAAATTCAGTCCAATTTAAATCAGTAACATTTTACTATTCATGACTTTTCTGAGGTGGAGGGGGGTGTTGGAGCTGGTTATTCTGTTAGAGGACTTTGGGACTAGTTAGTAGTCGTGTCAATCCTTAAGCACTGGAGTCAATCCTCCAATAGTGTAGAAATAGCGGTAGTGCAGTCGCCACACATATCTGATCTCAGCTGATGGATGGAAACATTTATAGTGAGTTCAACATCATCATCCACTTCTCTGTGTTATTGTGCTGCAGTTGAATACAAGCTCATATGGAAACTAGCTGAACCAGGATGATGTTCTACAACCACGCAGGATTAGGACATTGCTAGGTTTCCGTTTGGTCTCGGTCTTGAGCTGAACTAGTCTTGGTCTTGGTCCTGGTCCTGGTCTGGGTTTAGGCGGTCTTGACTACCAGTCCATGTGAGGGACAGCAGTCGGAGCTGCTGGTGCATCATGGTCTTCAGGAACGTGTGGTTCTGTTTCCCTCGAGGCTACAGTCTGCGGTCGGACTGCAGATCCAGATGCAAATGTCAGACAGACGAGGTGTTTGTTCAGATTAGGTCGCACGCATGCACACACACACAGAGACAGACAGACTATGGGCTCAAATTAAAGCCATAAATATTTTGTATCTGTAAATAAACTTTGTACTTGTAGAAATATTTTGTGCGTGTGCAAAAAATATTTGTACTTGTAGAAATATTTTGTGCATGTCTAAAATATTTTTGTAGCTGTGGAATTAATTTGTTTGTGTGCAACTTTGGATATACAAAGCTACAAACTTTTTTTTACAAAAGCTACAAACTTTTTTTTACAACTACGAATTATGGCGAATTATGGCAGTGTTTTGACGTGCCAATAATAAGAGCCAATCAGCGATCTTTGGCATAGGTTTCAAAGCGTTTCTAGAGAGCCAATCAGCACATTGCATCGCCTACTGACGTCGCCGCCATATTGGATGTGGCAAGACTGGGCTGTAAACTAATACAAATAAATTGACTTATTTTCATAAAGCGCCTTTCTACAAAGAAATGTACGTTTTACGTCTCATTTATTCATTCACACACGCACTAATATACTTGGGAAACAGTTAGGCACCAAATATAATATATTTAATTTTCTCAGACGGCAAAAATAAGAACCTTATTGATCCCACACAGGAGTAATTCATGTTATATCAGCTATAGAGAACAAGGTAGTGCCGAAAAACAATATATATCCCCCCTCACAAAAATAAGAAAAATAGAGAAACATATTTTCTCATCAACAAAGCATATTTTACATTTTTATACATTACATTACATTTTATTGTTATTGTTATTTTATTGTCTGAAAAATGATTTGTTTTGTTGATGAAAAAATATGTCTCTATTTTTGTGAAATATTCACAAAATATTTCTACAAGTACAAATATTTTTTGCAAGTACAAATATTTTTTGCACACGCACAAAATATTTAAAGTTTATTTACAGATACAAAATATTTATGGCTTTAATTTGAGCCCCAGACAGACAGACAGACAGACAGACAGGAGGATTGTTGGGGATGTTGTTATTATTTCATCGCTGCAGCGGCTGCAGCCGGTCAGTGAAAGTCGTCAGCTGATTGGCTGATCGAAGGTCGTTAAGATTCTTTATGTTCTGATGGAGCTGCTCGGAACCAGGTCCATTAACATCTGTGTGTGTGTGTGTGTGTGTGTGTCCAGGTGAGGACAGCAGCCCCGACAGCCTGCTGCTCCACGGCCCGTTCTCCAGGAAACCCAAACGGATCCGGACGGCCTTCTCGCCCTCCCAGCTGCTGCGTCTGGAGCGGGCCTTCGAGAAGAACCACTACGTGGTGGGAGCTGAGAGGAAGCAGCTGGCCAGCGGCCTGTGCCTGACCGAGACGCAGGTAGGCATGATGGGAAACCGCATGAAACCAGCCGCTGGACAACAGCTCGGCCTTCTGGGAGTCCAACTAACAAAATAACAAATTCATCTCTTAGTTTAAAGAGGATGAAGATGAGAAGAAGGAGCACAAACAAGATCCTTCTTCATCATTATAATAATAATAATAATAATAATAATAATAATAATTATAATAATAATAATATTTATAATAATGTAATAATATATGCTTGTGTTGTTCTCTCAGATGTAAGTCGCTTTGGATAAAAGCGTCTGCTAAATGAGGGTAGTAGTAGTAGTATATTATAATGATTATTATTATTATTATTATTATTATTATTATTATTATTATTAAATGACAGTAGTAGTAGTAATTATTATTTTCTTTTTAATCATCATTATCATTGTTATTATTATCATTATTATTATTATTATCAACATTATTGCAATTATTATCATTATTGTTGTTGTTGTTGTTGTTGTTATTGTTATTATTATTATTATTATTATCAACATCATTATAACAATTATTATCATTATTATTATTATTATTAAATGACAGTAGTAGTCGTAGTAGTCATTTTTTTTAATCATCATTATCATTATTATTATTATCATTTGTATTATCAACATTATTATTATTATTATTACTAATAATAATAATAATGTTATTATTATTAATGTTATTATTATTATCAACATTATTACAATTATTATCATTTATTATTATTTTTATTATTATTGAGATGAGTAAAGGGAGGAAACAACCTGCAGTTCCCTAATGACCACTAGGGTCCACCCTGATCCGATCCCTGATCCGGACCCTGAGCTGGACAGTACATCAACATCAACATCTTTCCAGTCGGGTATAAAAGTGGTTGAGGTGTGCGTGTCCCAGCCATGTCCAGGTCTGTTTGCTCCGCCCACTTGGACCGTCATGCAGCTCCTCCATCAGGCTGACATCAGCTGAATTCTGCAGGAGTGACTCGGCGCTTAGTCAGAGCCCGCCTCCGAGATGTTTGTCATCAGGTCGCCGTGGAGACGCCAGTGCTGACGCCAGCGGGGCCACGTGACTCACTACCAGCGCGCTGGTTTCACAACAGCGCAGGTAGAGAGAGACGAGGCCGTCCGTCAGCCGGCGGCCGTGATTCAGGAGTGATTCACGGCTCATCCCGGGGGCGTTTATCCAAACCGGCTCCTCCACAGACACGTTTCTGTTTTACATCCATCTGAAACCTCAAGGAGGTCGGGGTCAGATGTCACTTGAGGCCAGGAGGCTCCAGAACCTGGATTCTTTTATTTCCATCGTTCTGATCCAGACCTGCTGCTGTGTTTGGATCCACTTCCTGTCACATGACCCAGTTTCAACCAGTCTCAGTCTCAGTCTCAGTTTCAATCTGTCAGACAGACGTCACATTTGCAGAGGTGTCAAAAGTATTCACATTCATTACTCACGTAGAAGTATAGATACTAGAGTTTAAAAATACTGTAGAAGTTGAAGTATCAACTCAAGTTGTTTACTCAAGTAAAAGTATAAAAGTACTGGTTTCAAAACTACTTAAAGTATAAAAGTAAAAGTAATGTAAGGGGGAAAAAAGCCATTAAAGGGGACCTATTATGAAAAACACGTTTTTTCTTGTTTTAACATATATAAAGTGGTCTCCCCTCAGCCTGCCAGCACAGGGGAGACAAAATACCATGAATTTCTGCAAGGTGTCTGACCCCCGCCGGACAGAGTCCCCCAGTGTCACGTGGTTTTTTTTGAGCCGATTAAAATCTGCTCCCGTCGTGACGTCACGACGGGAGCAGATTTCCATAGGTTCAGCCTCCGCTGCTGAAACCACGCCCACAACCAGCTCTCTCCGCTGCTGGAGCGGTGCTTCCTTCAGCCAGTCGGATGCGGCACCGCGGCGGAGCGGATCCAGGTTAAATCATCCAGGTTCCCGGGTGGTTTGGGAGCTGGGTCCTCGGGGGTCTGTCCCAGGTCGGACCAGCTTCACCCTTCGAGATTTTCAGGCAAATCTGTCGGTTTGATCACCGGTAACGGCCGATGCGCACAGGATGCGCCCCGGAGCAGATCTGTGCGCCCGCCGTAGGGTTGTGGCGCCCGTCGCGCAGAATCTGCCGGGCAGATCCGGCTGAAATTCCGCTGGTCGGTCCCCGGGAGTCCCTGCTACCAGTCCAGGCCGGTTCCTGCGGTCCCGGCCGGTCGGAACCGGTCAGATCCCCCCGTTAAAGCCGCGGTGATGCGCGCCGCTCCAGCAGCGCTGCTCCCGGGCGCCCGGCGTGGCTCCGGGGCCAGCGTTCAGCATCCGCCGGGTAGATCCGGCTTAAATAGCGCATAAATGTTATTTATATACAACTCATATTTTATTTTTTTAACAATAAAGTTTCCATTTGTGAAAATTCAGTGTTGTGATAATTTACAGGCTCGGGCTGCTCTGGCGGAGCAGGTTCATCCTCCTCCCCTGCTACACGTCAATCAGGGAGACAATCAGCACAGAGCCTCATTATCATACCCCCCCCCTTCCCTAAAAATGAGGCGCCGAAAAAGAGGTTAGAAGCGGTAAAACTAGTGACAGGGCCCACAGGCTGGATTTATGATTTATGTAGAAAAAACAAGCTTTAGATTGTTTTTAAGACATTCAAGGCCTGTTTAAAATATACATTAAATGCCATAATAGGTCACCTTTAAGGACAAAAGCCATTGAAAATGAATGTATCCTAGTATAATGCAAATATATTAAAGAACCATATATGTGTACTATAGAGCATTAACATGTGTTTCAGAGAGCAGGAGATATGATGACTAGTTGCCTATAAGTATTGTAATGGTGCAAAAAGTCAAACTTCAGAGGCATGTTATCATTTATCCTAACCTTTATTGTAATGTACATCCAAGTTTAGTTGCAGGAATCTGAGGGAACGGATGTAAGAACAAAACTGGACAAGAACATCTGAAACAACCACAACCAAATTCACTCTATCCGGATGGAGCAATTTAACTGGATAGTTTTTTTTTAAAGCCGAAATGAAATGAAATAGTAACGAGGCTGTTTTTAAAATGTAAGGAGTAAAAAGTACAGATAATTGCGTGAAAATGTAAGGAGTAAAAGTAAAAAGTCGTCTGAAAAATAATTACTCCAGTGAAGTATAGATAACCAAAATTTCTACTGAAGTAAGGTAACAAAGTATTTGTACTTCGTTACATGACACCTCTGCACATTTGTCTCTGTTACCCCTTTTCCACCAAACCGGTTCCAGGGCTGGTTCTGGGCCAGTGCTGAGTTTGGACCCGGGCTTTCTGTTTCCACTGACAAAGAACTGGCTCCGGTCGTCCCCCTGATTCTCCACAGCCATTGACTCACCTGTGTTTGGGGGCGGGGCTTACTGATGGGTCAGTTAATGTTTATAAACTGGTAGTTTAAACTTGTGACTCCACCGAAGTAAGCAGCTCGTTATTTTTCATCACAAATACAAAAAGTACCGGTCCGGTAACCATGGAAACGGAGGCCACAAACTCTCCTCCGCCTGATTGCTCAACAGGAGCTCCAATCCAACCCGGCGAGTCAGAGAACAGACAGTAAATCTCTCCCCTGTCAGCGCTGGAGGGTTGTGGTGGATTTCTGCAGGCGTCCACACATCCCATCATTGTTCTGCAGCGTGTTCGGGGCTGATGAATGTGTAATACACCTCTGTGAGGTTTACAATACGGTATCAGGTCCTGTCATCGGAAAAACCGGTTCAGTTTATCTCTGTATCTTTACATGCAGCTGATGGAAACCACAGAAACCCGGTTCCTGGATCAGCTGCAGAAGCTCAGAGGTTCAAACCACCAACCTGCCGCTACAAGGTGTCAATCAAACCCCCTCTAGACCCAATCCCGTGATGCACCGTGGTCCCCGCCTCCTGGTCCATGCTGGTGGAGCCACACAGCATGGCCATGGAACCTGAAGACCAGAACCAGACTGTAGATCTGGACCCCTAGTGGTCAGTAGAGGAATTGTAACTTTTTCTCCCCTCTACATTTAGTTCAACTCTGAAAAACCCGGTCTTGCTGTTTTGGAGTACCACAAGGTTCTGTATTAAGACCTCTTTAATTGCCCAAACACCCGGATACTGATCTATACTTCTGTTCAGACTTCCAGGTTTTTTTTAGTTTGTTTTCTTCAGAAGAAGAAAGTGTTGAGTCGAAGCAGATGAACTCACCGCTGATCCAGACGTAGTGGTCGGTGAAGCAACCGCAGCTTTCTGGAGTAGATGAGGCAGACAAGCTGTGTACAGATAAGGCAGCTGTACACATGTAAATCCATAAATAGGCAAATAAGAAACAAGCTAAACAAACAAATGAACTAAATAAGCTGGTAAATGAATAAACAAATGTTTCTCTCCTGACTAATGTGCTTCATCAGATGTATGTGTTCATGTGTGTGTGCGCAGGTGAAGGTGTGGTTCCAGAACCGCAGGACGAAGCACAAGCGTCAGAAGTTGGAGGAAGAGTCTCCTGAAGCTCAGCAGAAGAGGAAGGGCAGCCAACACGTGAGCCGCTGGAGGGCGGCGACGCAGCAGCCCGGCGGCGAGGACGTGGACGTCATCAGCGACGATTAGACCCGGTGCATGCTGGGCTGTCTGACACACACACGCACACACACACACACACACACACACACACACACACACACACACACACACACACACACACACACACACACACACACACACACACACACACACACACACACACACACACACACACAGACCCTTGCCATCAGTTCTGTAAGAAGCAGCTTCAGAACTAAACACCGAAATCCTCGTATTGGCTTCATCCAGCAGCTTCACCTGCATCTGCATCTGCACCTAAAACTTAATCTGCATCTGCACCTGCACCATCATCTGCATCTGCATCTGCAATTTAATCTGCACCTGCACCTGCACCTGAACCTGAACCTGCACCTGCACCTGCAACTTAATCTGCACCTGCAACTTAATCTGCATCTGCACCTGCAACATAATCTTCATCTGCACCTGCAATTTAATCTGCACCTGCCACTTAATCTGCATCTGCACCTGCAACATAATCTGCACCTGCATCTGCACCTGCAGTTTAATCTGCATCTGCACCTGCAACTGAATCTGCATTTGCACCTGCAGCTTTATCTGCATCTGCACCTGCAACATAATCTGCACCTGCAATTTAATCTGCATCTGCACCTGAATATGCAATTTAATCTGCACCTGCAGCTTTTTATTGGTCCAAACTGATTCTTTTCATTTCGTAACTCGGACCTACGTAGGAAAAACACAAAAAAACAAAAAAGAATCCGAATTTTACGCAGAACTCTGCTGGACTTTATCGTTCCTGATAATTTGATCCAGATTTGTCAGAAAAACTGTAATCTGAATTTAGATTTCAGTTTCTACTGGTTCTGGCTGCAATAATTGATCTGAAATTACCGGCGAGTCTTTTAAAAGACTTAACTGAACAATAAACACATTTCAAATCAAAATCACAGTTAAAGCTGCAGAAGTCAAACATATTTATTTTTCTTCTACATTATTAAGAAAGTTGCTAAAACAAACTCTGAAAACGAACACAATCTGGACTTTTATCTTTTAAAATGTCTGTATTCTGCTCCTTCAGCAGCTTCAGGCCCGGCAGACCTTCAAACGTCTGGTAGCCCAGAATCTTAAGAACAAGCTTGTTCTGATTGGCCGAATTCCTGGAGGCTGGCTGGTGGGCGGAGCCAATAACTCCTGTCGTTGGTCTAATAATATTTCCTGTAAATCAATTCCCCAAAAGTCCATCCGGGTTAGTTTGTCTTCACCTCTACGATAGAGTATTAAGATTTTTTTACATTATGCATTTCGAGAAAAAAGTCGAAATGTTGAGGTTCACAACAACAAGGTTCAGAATACAAGAATTGGCTTTACGATATTGATTTGAAACACATATCACACATATGCAGTTGCATAACTTCAGAAACGTACCTTTAACGTTAAACTCCAAGGATGTAAGTTAGTTATTTAGTTACGGCTGCTGCTGCAGAGCTGTCAGTCACTCTCCTAACTGGATTTGATGGGCCAGAGGAGACATTTCGACTTTATTCACCAAATTGTATTTCAACTTTATTCTCAAAATTTCGACTTTATTCACGGAATTTCAACTTTTATCTCGAAATTGTATTTCAACATTATTCTCCACATTTCGACTTTTTTCTCGACATTTCGACTTTTTTCTCGAAGTGCACAATAAAAATAATCTTCCCCTCTCAAATATTTTTTCTCATGCATGGCCCTAATACTCTTCCGTATCGCCTCGGAAAACTTGACTTAACTTAACTCTTGCTGATCTGGTGGAAAACCGAACACGGAAACTCCGCCCTGTGTGATGTGACAGAGAGCCAGTGGTAGAAAAAACCTTTGTGTTTACGTCGTTCATCCGTTGAAAAGCAGAATACCGTCACTTTAAAGACCTGCACGCACACACACGCATGAACACACATTCACATGCACACATTCACAGACAGACAGCATCCCTCTCCGCCAGCTGACCGGCGGATCAAAGGACAACTTTCCTGCTGCGGACGACAAGACAATCCCACCTTTCTCTGTGGGTTTTGGACCCAACCGGGTTCTGTGATTCTGGGACGCAGAAGCGTTGACTGAACCCCTGGCGGTGGTTCTGGTCCGGACAAACACGGCCGGAGCTGCTGGACCGCAGTCTCCTGCCTGATGGACTAGGGGGAGGAGACTTCACCATGACGTCCCCGTGACGTCACGGGTTGACCTGACTCTGGTCCTGGTCGCACCAGGATCAGGACCGATCCTGAAGAAGCTTCCGGGATGTTCAGAGATCAATAAAAGAGTTTGCTGCCGCTGGTTTTCTTTGTTTCCCGGTTTGTTTGAACAGTTAAAGGTCTTTTCTGCGGCTAATTGTGACTTATCCGCCCATGGACGGACCAGTCCGGTCCAACAGGTCGGGGTTGGACCGGTGGGGTCGTGGTTCTTCAGAAGGAGCTTTTGTGAAGTCCACTTCGGTTCTGGGTGAATTTACCGGACAGAATCCAGAATGCCCGGAAACCCTCCTCATGGCGGTTTTGTTTTTGTTTTTTTTATATCTACTTTTAGATTTTTCGGTGACATATTTATTTATTTAAGACCCATCTGAATTCTCCTCAATGAAAACTGGTCCTTTTGTGTCCAAACATTGTTTAAAACATCTTTAGGACGAGGTTTCCACCTAGTGATGATCCCCGTTAGCAACAGTAACTAAGGGGCGGGGCTTACCGCGGACTGAAGGGACTTCACAAACGTTCGCGTTGAAGCTAAAACGCTTTCATCTGTTCTCGCTTAAATCTGAGTGAAAACAGAGAGCAGATCTTCTGAATACGTCCTGGATAAATAAAAAAAAGATAAAACGCCACAAATGTTGAGACTCAGAGAGAAAAGCGCACCCGTTGGCTGGGGACTATTTTCTTCGGCGGATGAACACAGACGGTTTCTTGATTGACAGCAAATCGGACTGATTTAAAGATGTGTGACGACAGATTCAGCTCAGCTGATCCCTTCCTACAACTCGGTTTGTTTTGGTCTTTATTTTGTCTTTTTGGGGGGAAATGTAGGTATTTATGTAAAAACTGGATTTGAAAAGTATTCTATGCATCTGATGTGTAAATAATAATATTAATGACGTGTGGACTGTTTGTCTTTTCTCACCGCACCAGTTCATCGCTTCGTTTCTTCCTCCTGGACAAATTTACCTCATCATCCTCTTATGTAGCACTTCTTCTTCTTCTTCTTCTTCTTAGTCAGATCTATTTTTTCATCGTTTCAGGATCAAATGCACTAACTGTACTGTAAAAAAAACCAACGACAGAAACTTTGTACTTCCTGTGTTCAGTTTTGGGATAAAAATAAAAGATAAGCTGAAAAGATTTCTTTTTTTCCCCCTTCGGGGTGTCGAGTAAAAAGGACGTGGTTGGTTTTCTGCGTAGGTTTACCGGAAGATGTGACCGGATCTTCATCTGAACGCCATCATCAAGCGTCTAACGCATCATCGCACCCGGCTCTTCTTCTGTGGTTTATGTTTACGCCCCGGAAGCGGAAAGGTTCTGGACGAGAATGTGGATCAGCGGAACCACGTCCAGCGATTCAGGCCCAGAACCATGATGCTCCCTCCGCCGTGCTTCACCACTGGGATGAGCGTCGTCCCTGCAGGCGTTGGACAATCCTGCTCGGTTCTGGGCGGTGGACTCACCGTCAGAGACGGTTCTGGGTCCAGTCAAGCCTTCAGCTCTTCTTCACCTCCTCGAGGATTCTGCGCTGGGTCTTTAGAGTCCTCCTGGCTGGTTCTGGACCCGCAGACGAGTCCGGAACCAGCACATCAGAAAGAGTGTGAAGTGAGTTCCGGGCGGTGTGAAAGTGATGGAGATGCCCCCCCCACATCTTCTGTTTGGCTGCTACCTGCCCGCGTGCTGGTGCCGTTGCCATGGAAACGCCTCCAGGTTCACACCGGGAGGCTGGGACGTAACAACAGATGGCGGGATGCGTGTCGGTGCACGGAAACAAATTATCACGTCTTCTCAGTCTCGACTGTCTGAGACGGCGTGCACGAACCTCGGCGGTTGTTAAGTCCAATTATCTGAGCGTTAAAGGGGACCTATTATGGCATTTAATGTATATTTTAAACAGGCCTTGAATGTCTTAAAAACAATCTAAACCTTGTTTATTCTACATAAAACAGAAATTCATCCTGTGGGCCATGTCTCTAGTTTTACCGGTTCTAACCTCCTTTTCTGTGATTGATTCTGAGAGGAGGGGAGGCTAGAATAATGAGGCTCTGTGCTGATTGGCTGCTTGAATGACGTGTAGCAGGGGAGGAGACAAAGCCTCTCTCCGGCCAGAAGAGCCGGCTGCGTACACAAAGCGTGTCCCATGCGAGCGAGCTTCTGCGACAAAATAAATTCCATTGCTTTATTTTTTTGTATTAGACTGTCCTAACTGGCCGCGAGTTTAACAGTTTCAGTGTGGACAGAGAGCGTCCGATGTCACCCAGCTCAACGTGATAGTCTGACGCTCGCATTCAGTTACACGCTGTAAACGGATCTTAAGCCTGAATTACGGTTCTGCGTTTAATCAACGCGTACCCTACGCCGTAGGCTCTGCGTTGGTTTAACGTGGAACCATAAATCAGCCTTTAGTCACCTCGTCTTCACACAGGAAGATTTAATTGAATTCTAAACAGGTACACAACAGTTCTTTACTCCAATTCCTCAAGACAAATGAATCATGTTAACTGTAAAGAAATCACAACACTGAATGTTCACAAATGGCAACTTTATTGTTAAAAAAAATAAAAGAACATAAGTTGTATGAGGGGAGACCACTTTATATATGTTAAAACAAGAAAAAACGTGTTTTTCATAATAGGTCCCCTTTAAGTGCACGTAAAAGAGCGTGAGCACGTGAAAACACTGGTTTGTCGTCGTAGTGCTGCGGGAGTTGTCCTCGGAGCAGCTCCGAGGGTCCAGGAGGTGGGACACAGGTGAGACACAGGTGAGACTGCTGGACTTAGGTTTCTTTCCCCGTCTGTGTGCGATGACATCATGTTTTCATCCTTGTGAGCTTCGGTGGTGCGTTATCTGCGTTGGAGGAGTAGTTTGGGTCATTTTAGGTCGATATGTTTTATCCCTCTGGTGTCATTTTCTCTCTTTTTCGATGCTTCATGGTTCATTTTATTCATAATATTTATATAAAACTGAGGTTACTGTCTCTGGAGCCAAAGATAAAACGATCACAGGTCGTCTGAGAGCTTCAATCTAGACGCCTTAAAACCACCAACCAGGCCAGAAACCTGGGTGTAGTGACGGACTCAGACCTGAATTATAACAAAGTCAGCCTACTACCACCTTAAAGGGGACCTATTATGGCATCTAATACCTATTTTAAACAGGCCTTGAATGTCTTTATCTCCCCATTCTCTAACCTAATTATCTATGCAGGATTCTGAGTGGGCGGGGCTATGATAATGAGGCACTGTGCTGATTGGCTGCCTGAATGACGCCATACACCGCTACGAAAAAATGGCGGAAGCTCCGTCCGGCGGAGTTAGTTTTGGGGGTGCTTTCACGCATCCGAGGCCAACCTAATTAAATCGCATTTTCGTTACGTAACGACGGTAGCAGAATCTGAACGGCTCGTAGATCCACATCAGACTGGATGGCTCATCCAGGCGACTGTACAGACACTGCAGAATTTGGTTGCTTTCCTCCTTCTCTGAGTTGGCAGGCTGAGGGGAGACCACTTTATATATGTTAAAGCAAGAAAAAATGAACATAAAGAACAAAAAGAACATATCAATAACAAAGTCTCAGCAGGACCTGGAGACACTAGTCCAACATTCATCTTTGGTAGCTTGATTATTGTAACAGCATCTTTACAGTCCACCTTAAAAGTCAGTTAGACAACTGCAGCTCATCCAGAACTCTGCTGCTCCAGTCACTAGGACCAACAAACTGGACCTCATCAGTCCACGTCAGTCCACATCAGTCCAGCTCTGAGGTCTTTACACTGGCTGCTGGTCCGTAAGAGGACGGACTTTAAGGTTCTGGTGCTGGTCTATAAAGATCTGGATATCCAGGACCGGAACACATCAGGGACCCCCTGACCCAGTAGAACCTTCCAGACCCCTCAGGTCATCAGTTCCCAGAACCAGAACCAGAACCAGACGTGGAGAAGCTGCGTTCAGCTTCTATGCTCCACATGTCTGGAACAAACTCCCAGAATGCATCAAATCAGCTGAATCAGTTTATTTAAGTCCAGGTTGGAGACTCATCTGAATAAAGGTCCGAAATGACAGGACTGGATCAGGTTCAAACTTCTGATTTATCAGATTTTTATCTGTTGTTCTTTTTTTGTTTAAACTTTAAATCTTGAACTTTGAATCACCTTGTTGTCTTCTTGTTTCTCTTTTTTTACAACTTTTTCTGTCATTTTGATGTTATTTCCGGGTTGAGCGGACTCCCGCGACCCTGATCAGGGTTGACGTTGGTATAAATAATAAACGGATAACTCATGAACAACATCTACCAGTTTTTGTTTTTACTGTGATAATAACTTAACAAACATGAGTCCTCAGAAACAGTAACGTGGGAAATACAGAGTACCGTCTTCCTGCTTTAATACGGTTTAGCTGCAGCCAGGTGCTGCTGACCGTCATCACTGATGAACTGACCATCAGCAGGTGTGCAGATCTGGAGCATTCAGGTGTGTTTTAAGACACGCCAAGGGGGAAAGACATCAGCAGGTCTTGTAGAATCAACTGTTGCTGCACATCCATCTAGAAAAGGTTATAAAAAAAACCTCGAAACTAGGCCTAGAAAAAAATCGATTTTCCGATTCTAAATCGATTCTCATGTTAATTCCTAAAAATCGATTCGTACGTCTAAAGATCGATTTTTTTTTTATTTTTTTTTCATCATTACATAGGTATGAAAACAGTAGATTTTTCACTTATAATTGTATAAATTATCTATATTTCATTACTTTATATACTGTCCTGGGGTTCTCAAAAATGAAAAACCGAAATAGACCGAAAATGGGAAAGATTTTAACGGAATGTGGGAAAAAATAAAACCGATTTCATACGGCCTCTGTTTGCTGTCCTGGATCTGTTTGATAATTCTGACCCACACGATATTTCTGAAAGAGTTCTATCAGCATTCTGGGAGATGATTGGTCCTTCCAGCATCATTAGCTGCCAATACTTGCTGTTGAATCTCAATATAATACTAGTATTAATATGTTGCAGAACTACACAGTCATATAATTCATGCAACAGCTCAAAATAAAATTGTTTTAATAACACTAACCCAAATCAATATCGGAATTGGATCGAATCAAATCTTCATAATCGATTCTGAATCTTAAGAATCGGAATCGAATCGATCCCCAACCCTACTCCAAACTATCTGGAGTTCAATGTTCTGCAGAGAGAAAGATGAGGTCCAGAACCTCAGACCCACTGTCAAGCACGGAGGTGCAGGGATGATGGTCTGGGACCCTGTCAGTGGACCATGAACTCCTCTGGAGAGTCTTCTAGAAACCAGATTTTCACCAAAACAAAAACAAAAAAAAGGATTCAGACCAGAGCAAACGTGTAAAAGCCCCTCTGATATTCAGTTCAGGCGGTTCTGAACTCTTCCAGAACCGGAGTTTCATCACTAGAGACCAGGTATTTGCGTATTGCTGCATCAGTTTCATGACTTCACACATCCTCGCTGCGTTGTCAGAGCGTGTCTGAACACGCAGACCCACCATCCTCGTAAACTTCTAGCGTTCAGCTCGTTTCTCACAGTCAGACCTCCGACTGGTTCCTGGAAGTTTACTCCGCACTCGCCGAGCCGCTGCCCTCCAATCAGCCGAGAGGCTGCAATTAGCGTCAATCATCCCAGCGTGTGGTGAATCAGAGGGCTCAGCAGCTCTGTAATGTTAATCAAAGTATTTATCCAAACAAGACACATTAGCTCAGCCACTCGTTAAGAGCCTCATCAGCCAAATCAACCTAACTGCTGCAAATGAAATCAATTAACAGCAGAGCTGCTGGTTACCGGCTCAGAGCTGCGGCTTCGGCCCGGAAGGTTTTTACTTCCAGGTTTTACAAGCTGGCGCCGACGAGAGACACTCGTTAAAGAAACGACATTTGGGACCTACAGAGGAGGGAATGAAGGAAACACTGGAGGAGGGGAATTCCAGCCTTCACCCACACCTGAACACACACCTGAATACACACCTGAATACACACCTGAATACACACCTGAATACACACCTGAATACACACCTGAACACACACCTGAACACACACCTGAACACACACCTGAATACACACCTGAATACACACCTGAATACACACCTGAATACACAACTAAACAAAAACCTGAAAAAACACCTGAACACACACCTGAATACACACCTGAATACACACCTGAAGAAACACTTGAATACACACCTGAACACACACCTGAACGCACACCTGAACACACAACTAAACAAACACCTGAACATACACCTGAAAACACACCTGAACACACACCTGAACTCACACCTGAATACACACCTGAACACACACCTGAACACACACCTGAAGAAACACTTGAATACACACCTGAACGCACACCTGAACGCACACCTGAATACACACCTGAACGCACACCTGAACGCACACCTGAACAAACACTTGAATACACACCTGAACGCACACCTGAATACACACCTGAATACACAACTAAACAAACACCTGAATACACACCTGAATACACACCTGAATACACAACTAAACAAACACCTGAATACACACCTGAATACACACCTGAATACACAACTAAACAAACACCTGAATACACACCTGAATACACACCTGAACACACACCTGAATACACACCTGAACGCACACCTGAATACACAACTAAACAAACACCTGAACGCACAACTAAACAAACACCTGAACAAACACCTGAACAAATACCTGAACAAATACCTGAACAAACACCCAAAAAACACCTGAATACACACCTGAACAAACAACTGAATACACACCGTAACACACACCTGAACTCACAACTAAACAAACACCTGAATACACACCTGAATACACACCTGAATACACAACTAAACAAACACCTGAATACACACCTGAATACACACCTGAACACACACCTGGAACAAACACCTGAACAAACACCTGAATACACACCTGAACACACACCTGGAACAAACACCTGAACAAACACCTGAATACACACCTGAACACACACCTGAACACACACCTGAACAAACACCTGAACACACACCTGGAACAAACACCTGAACAAACACCTGAATACACACCTGAATACACACTTGAATACACACCTGAACACACACCTGAATATACACCTGAACACACACCTGAACACACACCTGAATACACACCTGAACACACACCTGAACACACACCTGAACACACACCTGAATACACACCTGAATACACACTTGAATACACACCTGAACACACACCTGAATATACACCTGAACACACACCTGAACAAACACCTGAACAAACACCTGAATACACACCTGAATACACACTTGAATACACACCTGAACACACACCTGAATACACCTGAGCAGGGACTAGCAACGCCTCACATCAAGGGAGAACCATGACCAGGTGTATGGAGGGCTCCACCCCCTCTGGAAAAGGATGGTACTAACCGAGGAGTACCACAAGGCTCCACATGAGGACTTCTGCTACTTTAGTTTCAAAGGTTCCTGGTCGGTATGCTCAGGTCTTTATTAACAAACATGTCAGTTTATATGCAGATGACACTGTGGTTTATGTTCCAGAGCTCTTCCACAACTGCTTGGTGCGCCTAACCAGAGACCAAAAAGAGTCGACCAGACCGTTCTGAAGGAGACTGTTTCCGTAGCAACAGCAAAAGTCAGATCACTTGGTCCCGGTGTTTTCCCCGGGCCAAACTTTCCTGATTACATGTTATAGTTATCTGCCTCTTCACACTTGAGTAGCGACACAGAAATTAAGCAATAATCTAAATAACAGTGAGTGCCGTCTGGACCGCCGCATTAACGCCAGACTAAAATGTTATTTTCTGCGTGATTAAGTGTAATTATCCCAATCATTGTTCTGCAACCTCCCAGCAGCCCCTCGTCAACTTCCTCAGGAGTCATTACACTTAATTAGAGCTCCTTCCCCGAGTCGTAAAAGAGCCGTCACTTACGGGCCTCGGCGCGCTGCTGGAGGTGCCCCCAGCCCCCCCCAGCACCCGGCCCAGTCACAGCCGCCCGTCCAGGTGGTGGTGGAGGAAGCGCTGGGGGGGGCGAGGTCGCCTGCAGGCGCTGATTCAGGGCTCCGTCCTCTGATCCGGGAGCAGCGCCGGCTCCGGTCCAACCAGCTTTTCCACTCGGCGCTGAAGACCCGTCATTAACCCGTCACAGCTGCCATGAATCACAGCCCCCGGCTCCGTCGCCGTGGCAACGGGAGCTGCAGCTCGGCAGGATGTTTGAGCTGACAGGCCCTCGGCAACCCCCCCAAGAAAGTTGGACGAGGGTCTGATTGATGCTCCCCGAGACGGGCCGTCGCCCTGCGTGTTGATTTGACGTATTTTCTGCACATTAGGGAGGAACTCTGACTCGTCAATCATGAACGCAGGAGTTTACTCGACAGTTATTGAGGTGCAGCCGTCAATAAAACCTGTCTGAGAATCGATAGACGTAAATCACTCACTTTTATACATGTTCCCTGGAAGACAGAGCTGCACGCTATTAAACTGTTTTTAATTCCTCTCAGAGTTACTCACTTCCTCCGTCTGCCACTGAAGTGCAGGATCCGGCACCTTCCTTCACCTCGCGGTGTCAAAACTTGACGGAAAACCTCTAACCAGACAGATACATGGATCAAAGTCAGGTTTTGGCACTCTGCTAACACAATACCAACAGGGTAAGACATCAGCACCCGTCTTCAAGAGACTCAGAAATGGAGGAAAACATTGTGAATCTTCTCAGGAGTGGAGGCCAACGCCGAGGTGGGGGGGGGGGGGTGGGGGGGGGCACCTCTGGATCCTCCACCTGAAGGTCCACGTCGATGGAGCAATGTCCTCTGGAACCAAGAGACCCACGTGGACATGTTTGGTCTACATGTTCAGAACCAGGTCTGGAGAAAACCCGCAGAACCACCTCAGACCCACTGTGAAGCATGGTGGTGGAGGGATGATGGTGTGGACCGGGACACCTGCCACCAGACACCACCAGAGCTGGTCCACGTGGATGTCCAGAAACCTCAAGGACCTGTAGCAGCGTTGGACAGAAGAACGGACCAGAACTCCTCCGGAACCAGGAAGCTGTCACCTGTCAGGAGAGTCTGGACCGACCTGTCCGGCAGGTAAACGGCTCCACAAAAACACCAAGTACAGATGTTTGGATACAAACTGTAGCCGTTAGATCTTTACCTCCATCTGTCAGTAGCCAGAACCGGTTCACCAGACTGTCTGCATCAGCAACAACAAACAACCTCCGGTGATCAGACGACGGAGGAATCAGAACATCTCTTATCTCCTAAATGTCTTTTTTGTTTTTGTTTGAAGAATTTGAGGTAAATCGGGTCTTAATGAAATTAGTTTGACCTGAGAGAGTTCACCAGAGAACTCTTACAGTTCTGTTCACTCTGTTTTTTGGGGGCGGAGTTTTGGGGAGGAGCCACCCAACACGTGTCACTCAGCCTCGCCCAACCCTGTTCCCGTGTGAAACTCCGCCCCCTTCGTGTAACCCCAAGCCTCTGATTGGATCAAACCAGTACCCTCCCTCTTGGAGGTGTGTCTCCGTGACACCAACAGCACCACATCATCTACAAAAGCAGACATCTTAAAACCACCAATCTGGTCCCGACCAGCCCTGACCTGAGGTTAATTATCCTGAATCTGGACCAGGAACCATCTGAACCGGGACTAGTGAAGCAGGAACTAGCATAGGCAAGACTAGCGGAGAAGGAACCGGGACTAGCGAGGAGGAACTGGGACTAGCGAGGAGGAACCAGGACTAGCGAGGAGGAACTGGGACTAGCGAGGAGGAACTGGGACTAGCGAGGAGGAACCAGGACTAGCGAGGAGGAACTGGGACTAGCGAGGAGGAACCGGGACTAGCGAGGAGGAACTGGGACTAGCGAGGAGGAACCAGGACTAGCGAGGAGGAACTGGGACTAGCGAGGAGGAACCGGGACTAGCGAGGAAGAACCAGGACTAGCGGAGCAGGAACCGGGACTAGCGAGGACGAACCCCCCCACGAACTGGTGATGAGCTAAAAGCGAGCTAAGAGTTAAAGTCCTCCACCTCTCGGTTCCTCCGTCGCCTCGCACCAGGATCTGAGCAGCGCCGCAGTCGACAGTAAGATAACAGTTACGGTGATGAAAGCTCTCAAGTGCAGCAATTAGGCCACTTCCTGTCTGGGGAACCCTGCGGCGCCCCGGGGCTGACGTGGACCCGTCCTCAGGTACAAGTCAGCACAAGTGATCCCGCGCAGGTGAGCGGCTGCAGGCGGCTCCGGCTGCCAGGAGACCTGGGCCTCGTGTTCTGGGTCTTTGTGCTGCAGGTTCTGGGCCGAAGCCGACGTGTTGCCAAGGCTACCAACGGACCGGTGCCGCTGGTCCTGCGCTGGTCCGAAGGATCTGGGGACGAAGCTTAGTTAAGAGCGAATGGCGCGTCGGCTAAATGCAGTGGTGGTTTCTGATGTTGCCACGGAAACAACATTTGAAACAGGAGGTTCTGTTGTCTAAAGCCTGGATTATGGTTCTGCATTAAATCGACGCTGAGCGTGCGCCGCAGCTTGCGCCGCAGCTTGCGCCGCAGCTTGCGCCGCAGCTTGCGCCGCAGCTTGCGCCGCAGCTTGCGCCGCAGCTTGCGCCGCAGCTTGCGCCGCAGTGAGCTCCCCACGGCGCACGCCACGCTGTGCCGTGCCTGACGCGCACCTCCCAAACATTGTAACTAGGCATCAAGAGGTCGCAGACCCAACGCAGACCGAGAGGGCTGTGATTGGTTTGCTTGGTAGCAACGCATTTCCGGTTCCGGTTTGTGAACCAGTCTTGAACTTTCAGCGCTCTTTTCTTCGTGTGTGTGTGATTTTTTTTGTTTTGTTTTTTTGCACAATAGTTGTCCTTATCTCTTTGATTCACTGTGACCGGAAAAGTCGGATAAACCATTCAGGAAAAAAACGCACCCCCCTAGCGGTCGTGGGGGGTATTGCACCACGGCGAAATGGAGTGACAGAGAAGTCCGGAGGTTTCACGATGGCGAGTGGCGTGTGCTCTGCGTTGGTGTAGCGCAGAACCATAATCCAGAACCGGAGACAGACCCAGGAACCGCTGGAGAGACGAATCATGTTTAGCAGTAGTTTGTAAAACTTAATTAAAGAGTTTATAGAAACACTTAGTTTCTACAATGAAATATTTATTCTTCCTGCCGTTCATCATCATCCCAAAGCCCCCCCGCCCCTCCCCCCCATAAATGAACAGAACTCTTAATTCTCTCTTTCTGCTCGTTAGCGCACCTGAACCCTCCTTGACTTAATTAAAAGCAAAAGAAAATCCTGCAAATTTCCACATCCGCCGACGGTGGTACGGAACACCGAGCAAGGTAGCACTCCGCTAATTAATGTTAGGTGGGGGGGGCAGTTGTGGGGGGGGCAGGGCCTCATTTACATACGTGTGCAGCAGGGGCCGCGGGACGCCCGGCTGCCGTGGAAACCCCTCCAGCACTTCTAACACCCGGAGTGGGCTGAGGGCCGGCGGGGGGGGCAGGATGGGGGGGCGGCCGCCACCAGAGCTGCTGACGGTTGAGGAATATTCCTGGAGCCGGAAGTGTGAGATCGGAGAGATGGAGGATCCCGCGGCTCGCCAGGTGAGCTCGGTTCCCAGAACCGAGCTCAGCGGCGACACCGGCTGGGTGCTAATCACATTCCAGACAAAAGGAAAACTGAATATTGCAACAATTAGCAGGTCTGACGGAGTCACACGAGAGCTTATATTTAAACCTAATAAATGACTAAAACAGTGTCGGAGGAATTGCAATTAGGTACCAAAAGAGGTGTTGAGGATGGGGGCGCAGCTGGAACCGGCGGAGAGAAGAAGAGAGGAACCGGGAACATACTTCAGACAAATATGAAAAGCTGCCAGGTGTGCAGACCGCCGTGGTGTTAACACAACGCCAAGAGAACATCGGCAGACATCGGCACGGGAAGAGGAAAGAGATTACTGACGGGTAGGACACTGAAGACGCTTTTCCACCGTCCCAGGAAACCAACTAAAGAGAGTCAAAGATCTGAAGGATCGTTGTGAACCTGGAGAGTCCCCGACCCCCAGGAAACCAGTACTTCAAGTTCCCGCTACTGAAGACGGCCCCACAAACTGCCGAATCATCAGGGTTCCTGGTGTTGTCCACGTCATTTTGTTTATCTCTTCATTTCAAAATAGTTTCATAACTTTTCCAGCAGCTCTGCTTCTCTAAGAACACGGCTGATGTCTTTCCCTCTTATCAGGTTTTTATAGAAGACAATGAGCTGGTGGTTCATGTTCCTGGATATCTGCAGGAAGTCCTCTCAAAATACTTTCTAAAGTACTCTCTAAATACTCTCTAAAGTACCCTTTAAAGTATTTTCTAAAGTACTCTCTTAAGTACCCTCTAAAGTACTCTAAAGTACCCTCTAAAGTGCTCCCAAGTACCCTCTAAAGTACTCTAAAGTATTGTCTAAAGTACCCTCTATAGTACTCTAAAGTACCCTCTATAGTAC
The DNA here is from genome assembly GCF_033807715.1 of Cololabis saira. Classification (NCBI taxonomy): domain Eukaryota; kingdom Metazoa; phylum Chordata; class Actinopteri; order Beloniformes; family Belonidae; genus Cololabis; species Cololabis saira. The sequence goes on along the minus strand of NC_084593.1, from coordinate 14,092,582 downwards.
TCTAAAGTACACTTTAAAGTACTCTAAAGTACACTTTAAAGTACTCTAAAGTACCCTCTAAAGTACTCTCTAAAGTACCCTCTAAACTTTCTAAAGTACTCTAAAGTACCTTCTAAAGTACTCTCTAAAGTACTGTCTAAAGTAACCTCTAAAGTACCCTAGAGTACTCTAAAGTACTCTAAAGAACTCTAAAGTACTCTAAACTACTCTCTAAAGTACCCTCTAAAGTACCTTCTAAAGTACTCAAAACTACTCTCTAAAGTACCCTTGAAAGTACTCTCGAAAGTACTCTACAGTTAGGTTGCCACGTTTCAGAAATGGCAATAAGGGATTTCAGCCATGCAAGCGCCAAAAAAAGGGACATCCCCAAAACGTCTAAAATGCATAGAAATGTATATATTTTATATGAAAAAACAAAATGCTTTGATTTGGGGATGTTATATTACGTTTGTGGAGTTCCCCTGCAGCTTGCTGTCTGACACATCTCCGGGAGACACTGAAAACGTTCTTCTGCAGCCTTGCAGTTTGCTTTTGATTCGTCTTCAGTGACTCTATCGGGCCACGGGTTGCCCTCTTCCCACTCGCGTCGATGTTTTCGCTGACGTTTCCTCTTTTTAAGACGAGGTTGGGTGTCTGGAGCCTCTGTAGACATCTTGACTTGACCTTTTTTTAAAAGGCGCGTGTGCAGTGAGCAGCAGTGAGTGAGGTAACTAGACAACGGAGCGCAAAGGGGCGGGCAGAGAGCGTACCAACATATGTTGCTGTCTTTAATATATCCTGTCCTTTATTTTGTTCATTATTGTTAGTTTGTTATTCATGTGTGTACGTGTGTGACAGACGTGCATGGGACAATTGTGAAATACGGAATCAACTGCGTTCCGTATTGGTTCATTAGGGCTTCGTCGCCAAGGTGCATTCTGGGATGCGGCAGCCATTTTGGCAGCGTTGTGAGTGTAAACAAACAGCAGTGTAGTAGCAGTGTAGTAGCACGAAGTGAACAGACGGAACGCAAAAAAAAAGATGTTAAAATGCCGGAAAGGAACTGGAATTTACCGGGATACCTTAAACAAGGAAGCCAGGGACCAGTATATGGAGAAAGTAATGATTATTAACGGTTTGGATCCATATGAAATCCCTACTAAAGAATGGAGCTCCGACGAGGACTTACTGCCGCAGTTCTGCAAAACCTTCTTCGGCTACCTTGTTTAGGAGTGTTTGGCAGCTGCTTTGGTAAATGTTTGACTCGCCATGTGTTTCAATAAATTAGTATAATAGTACAACGTACAGTACATGTTTTGCATTACTCTTACTTTTTTCTTTTCTTTTTTTTGACCGCTATATTATGTTGAAGAGGCTCTGAGGCGTGAGCAATATTTTTGTTTTCCTCGTGGGATTATTTTTTTCCTCTGCGGCTACAAATAAAGTTAATATTTTTTCCTCAACAAACTAGTTTTATCTGAAGATTGGGGTTAATCGCACCGCAGAGAGCTGGCCAGCAACTGCGTTTAGCTCGAGAAGTGGGGAATAAAACCCGTGTGAATGATCCGACCCCGGTCTGTGTAAGTGTTTGTTTGTGGTTTACTCTGGAAGGTTATGTTTGGTCATTACAGCCGCGATCCAAGCGAGCCGACGACTATTTTACTCTTTTACTCTGTTATCTCAGATACTTGGCCTCCGTGGTTCTGCCTCCGAGCAGGAAAGCGGTGAAAAGTTAAACCATTAGCGATCTTTTCCCCACGTCTGTTATGTGTGGAGCTGTTGCACCCCGCAACCAGTGTTGTGCTGTGTGTTACTGAAACTAACGGCGTTACTGTAACGCGTTACTAAATAACGCGTTAGTCCCAACACTGCCCACAACACAGCAACGGGTTACCATGGTTTACAGAATAACGGAAAGTAACGATTACAAATAGTCTAAGACAAAACGAAGAGGGAGCATGTCTGTACACAGTGTGCAGTGGTCCGAAGAGCAGCTAAGTTAACTTCCAATATGGCGGCTGCACCAGGTGATGACGTCAAGACGACCAAGCCCTATACGAAACGCAACTTTTAATTCCCAATTACGTAACAATTCCCTATTTCAAGGGACGGGTGGCAAGCCTATTTACAGTACTCTAAAGTACTCTAAAGTACTCTAAAGCAGTGTCTCCCAACCTGGGGTCCGGGCCCCCCTGGGGGGGCACCAGAGATCTCTGGGGGGGCGCAAAACTTTGTCTGCTTTGAGGATATGCAGTTGTAAAAATTACATTTGCGCATGTTAAATAAATAAAAAATCATAATAACACAACTAATGGAATACAGTAATTCAAGTCTGTATAAACACTCTTAGAAATATATTTTGGTCATTTTAAAATACTAAGTTATTTAGCAGGATAAAAACTTAAAAACGTATTATATAATTATTCAACATTTAATCATACTACTACTCCGACAGGTTGTTAAAGGAAAAATGTTACAAATGTTTGCTCTCATATTGAGAGACATTTTTCAGAAATATTTTTATGTCCTTGCAATTATTTTTTGTGCGGATTTTAGAAATTGGTGACACAAAATTAAGTGAAAAAAATAACAAAGTCATATGTATATGAGATAAGATAAGATAATCTTTTATTACTCCCTCAATGTGGAAACTCACGTTAGCAGCAGTAACACACAAACATGCAGGGAAGGGGGGTAAAAAAGTAAAAAGTAAAAAAATATATATAATTACAGGACAGTATATACATTGCGATGGAAATAAAAGTAGTGCGAAAGAAAAAAAAGCAGGTAGAATGTGTGTGAGGTAGACAGACAGATATTGCATAGATATGGTATACAGGGTAAACCAAAGAGAAATGTATCAAAAAAACATAATTAATGTTAATTTTTTTCAATTAAAGATTTGTAACGAATCACTTTACTTTTTTGGGGGGGGGCTCGCTGGTCTTAGACAGATGTAGGGGGGGCTCCAAGGAAAAAAGGTTGGGAACCACTGCTCTAAAGTAGTCCCTGCTGCAGGAGCTGCCTGGCTGAAAGCGCCCCCACTGCTCGTTCGGCCCCAGCCATGCATGCGTAAACGGGGGCAGGACGGGCTGATTTCCCTCCCGGGTTTGGACAGCGACCCGCGGCTCCGCCGAGCTCCGCAGGCCGCCTGCGAGTCAAAACGAGCCGCCGCTGTTGTTTCAGGCGGGGATTAGACAAATGTCCGTCCACGGTCCGCCTGGATCCTGCAGCAGCAGAGACAACAGAGACGCTGCTGGCGGGGACGGCGGCTCGTTTAGGTCTGAATATTTACTCTAATTACTTTGCTCAGCAGCCGGCCGTGGCGGGAAGTTACACAAATGAACCTGAATCATCTGCAGACATTTCCCTACACAAACACACCTGGACACGCCCCCCCCGTGATGTCATCCTCAGGTTCATGAGGAGGGAGTTTGAACTGCACCAGGTCCTGGGTTTGGGTCCAAATATGATCAGTAGAGGACCTGCAGGTCTGGATCTGGACCCTAGTGGTCAGTAGAGGACCTGCAGGTCTGGATCTGGACCATAGTGGTCGGTAGAGGACCTGCAGGTCTGGATCCGGACCCTAGTGGTCGGTAGAGGACCTGCAGGTCTGGATCTGGAGTACCACAAGGCTCTGTATAAGGACTCCCATCCAGTATCTCAGTTTCATCTTTCTTTTTTGAGTTTTTTGAAGAAACTGGAACACCGGGAACCGTTGCAGCAGAACTCAACGCTAATAGAGGCATCAACTCTGCTAATGTCAGAGCCCCCCCCCCTCATTACCCCTCATGTAAATGTGAGAAGCTGACCGGAGCAGCCGGGATCATCATGGTTCTTGGTTTTACATTTGGGCAATGAGGCGGTAAACTGCTCTGGACTCTGCAGCCTGAGGACGGAAACTCCTCCGGGGGACCGAACAGTTCTGACCCTAAAGTTCTGACCTTAAAGTTCTGACTGTAAAGTTCTGACCCTAAAGTTCTGACCGCAAAGTTTATTTTTTGTTTATTTTTGTTTATTTAAAAAGGATCCCCATTAGTCTTCACCATGGGAAGACTATTCTTCCTGGGGTCCACACATAGACATACAAAAGAACAATAATACAACTCAAAAAGGGTGAAAAACATTCACTAGAATTCCTGAAATAATGAATTGAAACAAAAATAAAAGATTAAGTAACCAACCAAAACCATCCACATCTTAAGTAACAATATTGCAAATTTCCCCTCTGTGGGACTATTAAAGGTTTGTCTTATCTTATCTTATCTTAATATTTGCTACTATCACCAGATCTGTATCCACTTTTGAGCAAAATAGTTTGCAACGACTTTATAATTTATAATATACCTATACCACTATTTATAGTAGTATAAATATACTATATATCATAATATACTTATACATTATAATATACTTATACTACTATACTATATATACACTCATAGCCTACAGTAATTTAGAATATATTTACTATTAAATTTATAATAAAATAAACTTTATAAAAGTTCTGACTGCAAAGTTCTGACCACAAAGTTCTGACCATAAAATTCTGACCCCTAAAGTTCTGATCCTAAAGTTCTGACCGTAAAGTTCTGACAGGGTTTAACCGGGTTTTACCGGGTTTTGGACGGGTCTGGTCTGGGTTCTGGCCTGTGGACTTGTTTGGGTCTTTGGTCGGTTTAAGGCCTGATTCTGGTCCGGATTTGGGGTGTTTTGGATGGGTTTGAGACCTATCTTGATTTGGTCCCGGTTCTGGGTTTTGGACTTGTTCTTGGCTCGGTTTTTCAGCCTGGTTTTGGAAGTGTTGGTATTTTGGGGCATTTCTGGGTCTCATGTCCGCTCTGTTTTGGACTGGGCTTTGGATGAGTTCTGGTCTGGGTTGCGGAGAAGAAGACGGGTCTGATGCTGGTCCGGTTCGGGGGTCCATAAAAACGTGGTTTTGGTTTTGGCCTCAGCTTTGGGACGGCATCCGGACTGGTTCTGGACTTTGAAATGCTTTTGGTCTCAGCTTTTGAACTGGTGTTGGTTTTGGCTTAGTTCTGGGATTGATTTAGAACCTCTTTGGACCCTTAGACTGGTTCTGGACTGGTTTGACCTCAATCATAGGTTCTGCAGTCTTTTCTGACTGGGCTTTAAAGGGGACCTATTATGAAAAACATGTTTTCTCTTGCTTTAACATATATAAAGTGGTCTCCCCTCAGCCTGCCAACTCATAGATGAAGTAGTTTATTTGGTCGATCAGTTTCCATTGATAAATACTTAGCATTTAATTTCCTTTTGTAGGAAAGAAATAATTAAAAAAAAAAAAAAGGAATAAACCGACCAAAAGGTGTAGGCTGAAGCCTAAGCTTATTGTGCCTACCCTTTTCAACTTTGTTTACTACATAGTACTACTACTGTACTAATACAACAAAGACAAACAATCTACAACAAAAAAAAACAAAAAAAAACACAAACACACAACATGCAAAACAAGAAGGAAGACAAATATAAATATGACAGAAAAAACTAGTAAAAAAACAAAAACAAACAGAAGACGGATCTCAGAAAAACAACTTACAGAGAAAGTAAATAATCAATGCTTAGAGGAAACAGAAACAATCTTTAGAAGAGTGAAAACAAAAGGAAACCAAAGAGAAGGAGGAAAGCAACCAAATTCTGCAGTGTCTGTACAGCCGCCCGGATGAGCCGTCCAGTGTGATTTGGCTACGAGCCAATAAGATTCTGCTCCTGTCGTTACGTAACGACGGGCGCGATTTACATCGGTTGGCCTCCGATGCGTGAAACCACGCCCACAACCAACTCCGCCGGCCGGAGCTTCCGCCATTTTCTCTTAGCGGTGTATCGCGTAATTCAGGCAGCCAATCAGCACAGTGCCTCATTATCATAGCCCCGCCCACTCAGAATCCCGCATAGAGAATGAGATTAGAGACTGTGATGATAAAGACATGGTTTAGAGGCTGAATTTCTGATTTATTTAGCAAAAACAATCAAAAGCTTGTTTTTAAGACATTCAAGGCCTGTTTAAAATAGGTATTAGATGCCATAATAGGTCCCCTTTAAACTGAAAGGTCAGATTTTGACCTGGAGTCTAGTTCTTCCTCGGTTCCGGTCCGTTTTTGGTCCATTTCCGGTCGGTCCGGTTCCCGTTGAGCGGCTTGAGGTCCGATCCGTCAGAACCGGGTGAAACCTCTGTGTCTCCTGCTCTCCGGGCGGTTCTGCGGCGCCGGGCCTCGCTGGCAGCCGTCGCCGCGGCGACGACGACGACCAGCTCTGCTCCAAGTCGCTGTAATAATAGTTCAAGTGTGGCGCGAGCTGCGTCTCCGAGGCGGCTGGTACCGGAACCGCGTGCCAGCAGAACTCGGCCGGTGTGAGTCTGAAGCGCCGGTTCTAAAGTTGTAGCTGGAAGCATATGCAGCACAAGCTGTTCTGTTATTTACTGGTGCGCTAATCACCCGACACGGCGCCGGCGCCGCGGGCTCGTACGCGCCGGCGCCGCGGGCCCGTACGAGCCCGGAACGACTTCACAAGTAATAATTCACGGACTCGTCTCGCTCCGACTCTAATTAACGCATCATTAAAAGCATAATTCACATCATTATAATTTCTCACTTTTTAAATGAGACGCGGGGACGACGGCGAGGGTGTCTGAGGAGCCAATTTAGAGAGCTAAACAGATTCTGAGGCAGCGCCGGGCCGAGCCGGGCCGAGCCGGGCCGAGCCGGGCCGACCCGGGCCAAGCCGGGCTTTTGAACTGGTGTTGGTTTCGGTTGGGTTTTGGCTTAATTCTGGGATTGATTTAAAGCCCCTTTGGACCCTTTGGACCGGTCTTGGACTGGTCTTGGACTGGTTCTGGACTGGTTCTGGACTGGTTCTGGATGGGTTTGGCCTCAGCTTTGGGCCGGCATCCGGACTGGTTCTGGACGTGGAAATGGTTTTTGGTCTCAGCTTTTGAACTTTTGACGGGTTTGGACTCATTCATAGGTTCTTAAAATGAAAGGTCAGTTGGTTTTTTTTTAACAAATCTTTTTATTAGATTTTTTTTTTTCCAGTTCACATATAGAAACAGTAAACATAATTCGATAGACAATTCAAAGTGGCAAAGTGTTTCTGTTGGCAACTGTTGTATAAAAGGTGCTACAAGAGTAGCAAACAACAGAAATCCTAACATAAACCAGAACAGCTTCCAACAATCCCATATTATCTGTCAACCCTCCCTACCCACCCACTCTACCCAAATCAAAAATAAAACAAAAGAAATAATGAATAGATAAGTAGCTAAATAAGGACAACGGTGAAAACTAAGGAACTTATATTAAAAAAAACAAAAACAAAACAAGAACGATCAGTTTTTGACCTGGAGCCCGGTTCTGGAGACCAGAACGTTGACTTTGGAGTTCACCTTGAACCTCTTTGGGAGTGGTTCTGGACTGGTTCTGGACTGGTTTTGGACTCCTTGGTTTCGGTCCATATTACTACTTCAGGTGTCCTCTGGTGTCCACGTCCAGGGAGGTCGGTTCTGGACCGCATCCTAACGAAGGACCCAGTCAAGCATGCCCAGGTGTTGGCCGTGATGTCATCATGAGGGGGAGGGGCTGTGATGTCATCATGAGGAGGAGGGGCTGTGATGTCATCATGAAGGGGAGGGGCCTGCGGTGCGTCCGAAATCCCGTACTAAAAAGTATATACTAAAAAGTATACTTAAATTCGGCACACTTTTGAGTAAATATCAGTAGTGTGCATTAATTCGGACGTACTATTAAGAGTGCACACGGCACTTCCTGCCGTTGGGAGGGGGGGGAGTTGTTACCATGGTAACCTGTCACAGCAGCAGTAGCAGCGCTCCGCTCCGCTCTTTTCCATTTATTCTGGCCGAAACAAGATGACATTATATAATATTATTATATACGAATATTATATTAATATTATATAATAATATTATTATACTTAATATTATACTTATGACATATACCTATCACTTAGCAACCAAATGCCGCTGCATTGCATTGTGGGAAGTTTCTGCTCGGCTAGTGTCCATCAATGCACACTAAAAAGATTCTCCGGAATGAGTATGGATAGAGCATACTATTGAGTACGTTCTAATGTTTCGGACGCACTAAAAAATCTCACATACTCATTTTGCATACTCATTAGGGTGGAAGTATACGATTTCGGACGTAGCTCTGGAGAAGGGGCCGTGATGTCATCATGAGGGGGAGGGGCCCCCGTCTCACTTCCTGTCAGCACAGCAGATGCTGCGGCTCCCTGGCGACGGTCCAAATCAACGCCTCCACCTCCAACACACCTCCGCTCTGCTCCCGGAGGCGTGAACGAGGTAAGCTGGTTTTCCCGGCGTCATGCCGACACCTCGCAGAGACACCTGCGAGCAGGAGGAGGCTCCGCCCCCCTGGCACCGAGAGACGCCGGCCCCTGAGACACGAGCAGAAACGTTCTGATGCTTCAAGTAGTTTAAACGGGAAAATGTTCAGTTCCATCTCGAAGGAACCGGGCCGTCAGAACCGGTCGTGAGAACCGGGCCGATGACCTGCTCCCCGCCCACCAGGGTCACGGGGGAGGAGAAACGTTTCAACTGCTTGTTGGTTTCCTGTCTGACGTCATCAGAGTCTCGTGGTTCTGGAGGAGTTCTGGTCCACAGCTTCTCTGATGGTTCCTCAGCATCTCCAGCAGGTCCAGGTCTGGGCTTGGATCAGGTCCTTCCAGTACCTGGATTCTTTTATTCTTCATCACTCTGATGTGGATCCTCTGCTGTGTTTGGGACCACTTCCTGTCACATGACCCAGTTTCAGCCAATCTTCATCTGTCAGACAGATTTCCTCACATCTGTCTCGTAGGGCTGTGCGATTAATCGATTTTAAATCTAAATCGGATTTATTAATCAAGGCGATGTTAAAAAAAGGAAAATCGGAAAATGGATTTTCCTTTTTTGCAGCTGGCTGCATTACAGACAGAGCTCGTCTAGTCATCTTTGTTTGGTCAAGAGAATTGCAAATGTTGTCACTTTACTAAACTCAAGGAGGATTTACAGTATTTTTCAATTGCACTTCATTCCCAATAGGGAAATTTGTTTGCTATTCTTATTTAAACATATAAAATATTTGAAACAAATTATTTCATTGTCTTTTGTAGTTTTATCAAAAAAATTGAAATCGAAATTGAAAATCCGGTTTTCAGAGAAAAAAAATCAGGATTTTATTTCGGTCCAAAATCGCCCAGCCCTACTGTCTCGAGTACCCCTTTTCCACCAAACCGGTTCCAGATTGGTTCTGGGCCAGTGCTGAGTTTGGAACCGGGCTTTCTGTTTCCACTGACAAAGAACTGGCTCCGGTTCCAAGGTAGCAGGAACTCTTCGCTGGGCCAGAAGAAAGAACCGCTTACGTATGCGGAGGGGGTGGAGTTATTAAGACCAACGGCAATAGCAAGACTGGGAGACGGAGACATTTTCAAATAGGCTAAGTGACGAAATAATGTGGCCCAGAACCAGCCCTGGAACCGGTTTGGGGGAGAAGGAGTATAGGAGACTCTGGTCTACCGAGGACTTCATGGTCCCCCGACAGGTGTCCAGTCCTGCTTCCTGGTTCCTCCTGGAGACTCTTCCAGACCAGCGGCCCTGGTCCGGTCTCCTTGTTCTGGACCTCTTTTCTAAAGCCGCTACTGACGTCTTCCCCTTCTGGCATTGTGTTACCAGGCTGTTAGAGCATCTTCAGTCGTATTAAATGACTTATGTGACGATGAAAACAGCCGTTGATGGTGTTCTTCCCTCGCATCCGGCGCACGTCCTCGTCGTCACGGTAACCCATGTTTCCGTCGCCTGCCTCCCAAACTCTGTTTACCTCCGAACCCCCGACGACCGGCAGACGTCCTCGTTACGAGCTTCTCACCTGCCGGGGAGCCGGAGGTGTCAGCTCCGCTGCCTCAGGTGTGGCGATGATGTCACCTGCTCAGCCCTCGCCGCCGCCGTGATTCACACGCACGCCGCTCTACCTGCAGCCGCCACGACGACGGAGGAACTTCACACCTGAGAAAAGCTGTTTCTGTCACTTTCTGTTTGGTTCGGCAGGAATAATTGGAGACTCGTTACCAGGAGACGTCGCAGTGGGAGACGGAGACGGAGACGGCATGCCGCTGAACCACGGGGGAAGTCGTGAACTCTGGGACGTTGCATCGCTGGTCACACGACCACCATCACTGTTTTCAGTCACATCTGCTCACATCTGGACCTGGAGAGTCCAGACCTGCAGGATCCAGACCTGCAGGGTCCAGACCGGACTTTAACTTTAAAGTACTGAGCAATAAGTGTATAAAGGATTAGTGTGTTTGTCCTCAGTTTTACTTTCCTTTCATTTACTCTCATTCATACGACGGTTGCCGTGGCAACGGGCTCCTGTTTACCTCTTCTTTGATACTTCAGAGCATCAAACATCCCAATCTGGGATCAATAAAGCATTTTGATTCTGATTCTAAAGTTTAAAAATGTGCAATTCCTCAAATGACCACCAGTTTTCAGACATAGGCGGTCTCTACTGCCCCCCCCGTTTTAAAAACCTTCGAAAGCTGTTAAAAACCTTAGGGGGGTGGCCTTTTGAGTGACAGCTGGTTTGTTGTCGTCACTTTAGCTTCTAGAGATAAAACTGACTTCAATACGACCCCTAGTGGTCTGTAGAGGACCTGCAGGTCTGGATCTGGACCCTGGTGGTCTGTAGAGGACCTGCAGGTCTGGATCTGGACCCTAGTGGTCTGTAGAGGACCTGCAGGTCTGGATCTGGATCCTAGTGGTCTGTAGAGGACCTGCAGGTCTGGATCTGGACCCTGGTGGTCTGTAGAGGACCTGCAGGTCTGGATCCGGACCCTAGTGGTCTGTAGAGGACCTGCAGGTCTGGATCTGGATCCTAGTGGTCTGTAGAGGACCTGCAGGTCTGGATCTGGACCCTAGTGGTCTGTAGAGGACCTGCAGGTCTGGATCTGGACCCTAGTGGTCTGTAGAGGACCTGCAGGTCTGGATGTTTTTCCCCCCGGGAGTACCACAAGGCTCTGTATGAGGACTTCTACATGCTGTTTAAATTAAACCCAATATCAGTTTATATGCAGACGACACTCTAAACTTTAGTGGTCAGTAGAGGAACTGCAGGTCTGGATTTGGACCCAAATCAGCTTAAAACCAATAACTGGAGTGTGAGAGAGGAGAAGTTGTTTAGCATCAGAGGAGCCGTCCTCCCCCCAATCTCCCCCCTCTCAGGTTTCTGGCCCGCCGGCGCTGCAGATGGCCAGCTCGTGCTCGGTCCGAATCCTCCTCCTCAAGATGGAGGGCTGGAACGGGTCCCGCTCGGCGCCGGGCGGCCGGCTGCAAACACAATGACGAGCGTTCGTTTCACGAGCGTCTGAGCGAGCGGGCCTGCAGGCGACCTTTGACCCCCCACCTGCTGCAGACGCCTGAGACGAGCTGACGGACGCTTCCCTTCAGCTGCCACTCGCTCGCTGCTGGAGGAGCAGCGAGTCTGAGGGTTTCTGAGGCTGGAACGTGAATCACTGATGGAGAGACTCAGAAAGCCCCCCCTCCTCATCTGAGACTGGATTCAGACCGCCCCCCCCCAGCCGAACTTTCTCCACGGTTAGTTATTTCTGCCCCGCCGCCTCGTCCTCGCGCTGGTCGTGTAGGTGTCCTCCTTTGTTGTCCAGTAATGTCCAGTTCTTGGACCGGCCTCCGTGATTGTTCCTCAGCCCCCCCCGAGCGGTGGGTGTCCGAGGCCCGACCCCAACAGACGCCGGCGGTGGGAGCCCAGCTTCCTCCCCCGGCGATGTGGCCAGACGTGGGAAGGAGCCGGTGGACGCTGGCGGCGGCGGCGGCGGCGCTTGGACCGGTTCTGAGGCAGCAGTGTGGGTGTCGGTCTGGACCGGGACTCCCTTTCAGACGGGGGAGGGGGGGGGGTTAGGGATGGAGGAATTAGTCTTCTTTAAGAGCTCGGTTCAGTTCAGGTGGCGGCCATTTCAATCACGCGAGGTCTGAACTCTAGATGTTTGGAGTTGCTCCATCTCCCCGATTCCTCCGACTAAACAAATAAGTAAATGTAATAACAAAATAAACGCACATAAAACAACAATGGAGGAGGAGGAGGAGGAGGGACTGCAGGATGACATGGATGGATGGATGGATGGATGGATGGATGGATGGATGGATGGATGGATGGATGGATGGATGGATGGATGGACTAATACGTGGAGAAAGAGGATGTTGTTGTTCTGCTGGAACCTTCAGTCCCTGTAAATGGAGGTTAAATTCCGACTGGATTTAGATTTAATCTCAGCTCTAAACTGTAACTCCGGCTGAAGTTGAGCTTTTTTTAATCACGCCGTGTAAACCACCTTGTTGGTGAAATGTGCTCTACTACTACTACTACTACTAATAATAATAATAATAATACTAATCATAATACTACTACTACTACTACTAATAATAATAATAATATAATAATAATTAATATTAACCATAATAATAATACTAATACTAATCATAATACTACTACTAATACTACTACTACTACTACTAATAATAATAATATAATAATAATTAATAATAACCATAATAATACTAATACTAATACTAATCATAATAATACTACTAATACTACTACTACTACTACTACTAATAATAATATAATAATAATTAATAATAACCATAATAATACTAATACTAATACTAATCATAATAATACTACTAATAATACTACTACTACTACTAATAATAATAATACTAATAATACTACTACTAATAATAATAATAACAATAATACTAATACTAATCATAATACTACTACTACTACTAATCATAATACTACTACTACTAATTATACTACTACTACTACTAATCATACTACTACTACTACTAATTATACTACTACTACTACTAATTATACTACTACTACTACTAATCATACTACTACTACTACTACTAATCATACTACTACTACTACTACTACTACTACTACTAATCATACTACTACTACTACTACTACTACTACTAATCATACTACTACTACTACTACTACTACTAATCATACTACTACTACTACTACTAATCATACTACTACTACTACTACTACTACTACTACTAATCATACTACTACTACTACTAATAATAATAATACTAATAATAATAATAATAATACTAATACTACTACAACTACTACTACTAATAATAATAATAATAATAATAATAATAATAATAATAAAAAACCCGCCTGGCGCTCACCAACCCCCCCCCTCCCGCCAGGTCGTGACCTCTGGAGGGTTATGGTTAGGTTAGGTTGTCTCTGGTTAACCGTCGCCGCAGCGCTGAACAACGCGGGTAAACAGAGACTTCAGACGCCGCGGTTAGCTTCACGTCTGCCGCTGACAAACAGCAATTATTAGTTCCCGCAGATTGATTGGTGTCAGAAACCGCAGCAGAGAGTTCAGGTATCTCCCTCCTCTGGGTGATTCACGGAGGAGCTGCCGGGACTTGAGACGCGGCGCTCGCTGCCGTCAACAGACGGCAGGAAAACAGTCTGCTTGTTAGAGCCGCCGTGTTGGAAATAGAAGGAGCTGCAGCCTCGCGGCTGCCGGAGACGCACTGCCTGCAGTAAACAACATTTGGATTTTGGCAGGTGTTAATTTCCACTCGAGAGGGCCAGCCTGCAGAGATGACACGTATTATGTAAAAATCCTAATTATGGATCCTAATCACGAGCTTCTTCTAAGTACTGCAAAGTGGTTTTCAGTCCCTGAAGTGTTGCAGCGTGTTTGCAGACGGAACTGCTGCCAACAGCAGCTCAGGTAGTTTTAAACTAAAAATACTCCACTAACACAAACTTTAACCTGATGTAAACTGATGCAGCTTTAAATGAGGCTCCAACCTTTAAGACAAGAGTGAGGGAATCACAAGAAAACTACAAAAACTGAGACAAGTAGCATAAATTAACTTAAAAATAGCAAAACGCTGAATATTCTAGTAATTTCTGCAGGTTTATGGTCATCTATCTGTATAAGAAGAACTGGACAAACCTCCTGTGATGTCACCAGCAGGCCAGGACACGCCCACCTTACTTCAATCATTGTTGGCCATTTTAGCTTGGCTGGCTTAGCTTATGCTAACCAGGGATGCTAATGATACAAAAACAATGTCCTAAAAAACTCATTTTAGATGTTGATTCTGCAACCAGGACTAGTAGAACTGGAACCAGGACTAGTAGAACTGTAACAAGGACTAGTAGAACTGAAACCAGGACTAGTAGAACTGGAACCAGGACTAGTGGAACTGGAACCAGGACTAGTGGAACAGGAACCAGGACTAGTAGAACTGAAACCAGGACTAGTAGAACTGAAACCAGGACTAGTGGAACTGGAACCAGGACTAGTAGAACTGAAACCAGGACTAGTAGAACTGGAACCAGGACTAGTAGAACTGAAACCAGGACTAGTAGAACTTAAACCAGGACTAATAGAACTGGAACCAGGACTAGAATAAGTGAAACCAGGACTAGTAGAACTGGAACCAGGACTAGTAGAACTGGAACCAGGACTAGTAGAGCTGAAACCAGGACTAGTAGAACTGGAACCAGGACTAGTAGAACTGAAACCAGGACTAGTAGAACTGGAACCAGGACTAGTGGAACTGGAACCAGGACTAGTAGAACTGAAACCAGGACTAGTAGACCTGAAACCAGGACTAGTAGAACTGGAATCAGGACTAGTAGACCTGAAACCAGGACTAGTAGAACTGGAATCAGGACTATAAGAGCTGGAACCCGAACTAGAAGAAGTGAAACCAGGACTAGCAGAACTGAAACCAGGACTAGTTCCAGTACTATTCCAGGACTTGTTTCAGGTCTTGTAGAAGGAGGGATGGCGGTTCTTGTTAACGGACACTGGGATGGTGGACATGAGTGAAGGAGCGTCGCTGCACCTCAGATGTTTAGTTGTCAGTTCATCTGGTTGGTTCTTCAGTTCTTTGACGATTTTAGTATAAAATCGTCAATAAAATCGACCGTTTTAGTATATTTAGGATTCAGATGAGTATCAACCCTCTTGACCCAGCGTCGTCCTTCCGGGGACGTCCATCCTGGCGAGGCGGAGGCCGAGGACTCCCGGTGACTCCCGGGTCCCTGGACTCTCCAGAGCCAGACCAGGGAGCACGGGAGCGCGACACGGGGAGGAGTAAGTGCAGGCAGAAGGAGACAGAAAAGCAAAATGAGCGTTTAGCCGCTGGTGTGAATTGCCTTTCACACCAGACAGATTTCCTGATCCCGTAATGGCTCGAGCTCGCGGTTCCTGGTGCAAAATCTCGGCGGCGCTTGTGTCGGCTGCACATGCTCCGGCGGCCTAATGAGGCAGCATTAGCCAGGGGAGACGCGGTAATTAGAGCCAACGTCAGCGCCGAGGACAGATGGCACGCTAAGACAAGCCTCCCCACTTCACCTCGGGAGTGTGTGTGTGTGTGTGTGTTTCTGCCCTGACAGAAGAGAGGGAGGCAAAACGTGTCAAAGACGGCGAAGAGGAGGATGGAGACGATTTACAAATGTGTCAGAGGAAGATTAAAACGGGAAGGAGATGATAGACAGATACAGTCATGAACCCCTCTTTTAATCCAGTGTGGTGAAACCTCACTCGTCTGGAGCGTTCAGGTGTGTGTTAACGCAATCCCAAGGGGGCAAGACGTCAGCAATGGTTTTAGAGAAGCAACTGTTACTTTCCATCAATCTGGAAAGGTTATAAAACCCTTTATGAAGTGAAGAATAGTTTTCACAAGTGGATGATCGGAGCTGGCTCGGTTCTGGGGACTGTTGGTGTCCGGTGGATGTTTGAAACCAAAGTGGAGATGTTTGGTCCTAATGTCTAGAACAGGGGTCGGCAACCCAAAATGTTGAAAGAGCCATATTGGACCAAAAACACAAAAAACTAATATGTCTGGAGCCGCAAAAAATGAAATGTCTTGTATAAGCCTTAGAATGAAGGCAACATATGCTGCATGTTTCTATATTAGTTATAACTGGGGGAAGATTTTTTTTTCATTATGCACTTCGAGAAAAGTCTAAATGTCGAGAAAAAAGTCTAAATTTTGAGAAAAAGTCGAAATTTCGAGAAAAAAGTCGAAATTTCGAGAAAAAATTCGAAATGTCGAGATTAATGTTGAAGTACAATCTCGGTGAAACAGTGAAAAAAAGGAAAAAAAGAAGAAAAAAAGGAAAAAAGAAAAGAAAAAAAAGAAGAAAAAAAGGTAAAACATTTCTGAAAAAGCTCCAGGAGCCACTAGGGCGGCGCTAAAGAGCCGCATGCGGCTCTAGAGCCACGGGTTGCCGACCCCCGGTCTAGAACCATGTTTGGAGAACCTCGTACTCTCTGTAGAGCACGGCGGTGGAGGGATGATGGTGTGAGGTTGTTTTCTTTCTTTTTTTTCCCTTGTCTGCATATATATTAATGGTTGATACCAAGTTTGGTAAAATGAAAATCATATATATGCATTTTAATCTTTTTTTTTAAAAACATATATGTAAGAGGGACGGGGGGGGATATGTTGCGGGGTGGCATCCGCCGTCTGAAATGAGAGAAACACAGGAAAACATACAAGTCTTTGGAATCTGCAAGAGAGAAAACAAACGAACAGAAACAGGAACAGGCAGAGACACAAACAGCAACCATTCCAGGTCTCTAAAACGGAATCAAGACTGGGCTTGAGATGAGGGTGTAATCACAAGACCCAGACGCCTTGCTTTTCGTGAGATGGACGGATGGACATCAGCAGACAGAGGGACACTTCTGCTGGGTTGGATCTGGTTGGTCGCTCCGTCGTGGTCCATAATCTTTGTCTGCTCCTGGCAACTTGGTATTGTCTGTTTGGAGTATCAAACGTCCACTGGTGCCGGCGGTCGGGACAGTTGATGGCTGTTTCCAGGCCCGGTCGCTCATGTTCCTCTGTGAGGACGGTGAACAGAAAGAGAAGACGACAACCACAGCATAAAAGCATGAGAGAAGACGGAGAATGAAGGAAAGGCTGTCTGCCGAACGGCAAGCAAGGCAAAAAGACGAGGCAGGGTTTGTGAAGTGTGGAAAGGAAAGAAAGAGCGTCGGAGGGAGATGAAGGGTGAGAGTGTGGAGGAAGAGCGATAAAAATAGACCGAGAGGTGAGGTGGGAGAGAGCACGTCGGAGGAAGGGGAACACTGAAGGTAATAATAGACAGAGAGAAGGAAGAAAGACAAGAAACCGACAGAAAAATACAGAAGAAGACAGAAAGACTGTTGAGGTGAGGAATATAGATGACGAACCAAAGAAGAAGAGCTGAAAGGAGGGAGGGAGGCGTGTTCGGGGAATAAAGGAACATTACCTGGTTCAGTTTACTGATGAGCTGCTCCATTGACCCCCGCGACCTCGAACAGGACGAAGCAAAGGATGGAGAGAGCATGATGATTAGGTCCTGGTGGAGGGAGCATCATGATACGGTCCTAGTGGAGGGAGCATCATGGTACGGTCCTAGTGGAGGGAGCATCATGGTACGGTCCTGGTGGAGGGAGCATCATGATATGGTCCTGGTGGAGGAAGCATCATGATACGGTACGGTGGAGGAAGCATCATGATACGGTCATGGTGGAGGAAGCATCATGATACGGTCATGGTGGAGGAAGCATCATGATACGGTCATGGTGGAGGAAGCATCATGATACGGTCATGGTGGAGGGAGCATCATGATACGGTATTGTGTAGGGAGAATCATGATACGGCCCTGGCGGAGGAAGCATGATACGGTCCTGGTGGAGGGAGCATCATGATATGGTCCTAGTGGACGGAGAATCATGATACGGTCCTGGTGGAGGGAGAATCATGATACGGCCCTGGCGGAGGAAGCTTGATACGGTCCTGGTGGAGGGAGCATCATGATACGGTACTAGTGGAGGGAGCATCATGATACGGTCCTGGTAGAGGGAGCATCATGACACGGTCCTGGTAGAGGGAGCATCATGACACGGTCCTGGTGGAGGGAGCATCATGATACGGTCCTGGTGGAGGGAGAATCATGATACGGTCCTGGTGGAGGGAGCATCATGATACGGTCCTGGTGGAGGGAGAATCATGATACGGTCCTGGTAGAGGGAGAATCATGACACGGTCCTGGTGGAGGGAGCATCATGATACGGTCCTGGTGGAGGGAGCATCATGATATGGTCCTGGTGGAGGGAGAATCATGATATGGTCCTGGTGGAGGGAGCATCATGATACGGTCCCGGTGGAGGGAAAATCATGATACGGTCCTGGTGGAGGGAGCATCATGATACGGTACGGTGGAGGGAGCATCATGATACGGTCCTAGTGGAGGGAGAATCATGATATGGTCCTGGTGGAGGGAGCATCATGATACGGTCCCGGTGGAGGGAAAATCATGATACGGTCCTGGTGGAGGGAGCATCATGATACGGTACGGTGGAGGGAGCATCATGATACGGTCCTGGTGGAGGGAGCATCATGATATGGTCCTGGTAGAGGGAGCATCATGACACGGTCCTGGTGGAGGGAGCATCATGATACGGCCCTAGTGGAGGGAGCATCATGATACGATCCTGGTGGAGGGAGAATCATGATATGGTCCTGGTGGAGGGAGAATCATGATACGGTCCTGGTAGAGGGAGCATCATGACACGGTCCTGGTGGAGGGAGCATCATGATACGGTACGGTGGAGGGAGCATCATGATACGGCCCTAGTGGAGGGAGCATCATGATACGGTCCTAGTGGAGGGAGCATCATGATACGGTACGGTGGAGGGAGCATCATGATACGGCCCTGGTGGAGGGAGCATCATGATACGGTACGGTGGAGGGAGCATCATGATACGGCCCTAGTGGAGGGAGCATCATGATACGGTCCTAGTGGAGGGAGCATCATGATACGGTCCTAGTGGAGGGAGCATCATGATACGGTACGGTGGAGGGAGCATCATGATACGGTCCTGGTGGAGGGAGAATCATGATACGGTCCTGGTGGAGGGAGCATCATGATATGGTCCTGGTGGAGGAAACATCATGATACGGTATTGTGTAGGGAGAATCATGATACGGCCCTAGTGGAGGGAGCATCATGATACGGTCCTAGTGGAGGGAGCATCATGATACGGTCCTAGTGGAGGGAGCATCATGATACGGTACGGTGGAGGGAGCATCATGATACGGTCCTGGTGGAGGGAGAATCATGATACGGTCCTGGTGGAGGGAGCATCATGATATGGTCCTGGTGGAGGAAACATCATGATACGGTATTGTGTAGGGAGCATCATGATACGGCCCTGGTGGAGGGAGCATCATGATACGGTACGGTGGAGGGAGCATCATGATACGGCCCTAGTGGAGGGAGCATCATGATACGGTCCTAGTGGAGGGAGCATCATGATACGGTCCTAGTGGAGGGAGCATCATGATACGGTACGGTGGAGGGAGCATCATGATATGGTCCTGGTGGAGGGAGCACCATGATATGGTCCTGGTGGAGGGAGCACCATGATATGGTCCTGTTGGAGGGAGAATCATGATATGGTACGGTGGAGGAAGCATCATGATACGGTACGGTGGAGGGAGCATCATGATACGGTCCTGTTGGAGGGAGAATCATGATATGGTCCTGGTTTGGTGCTGCTCGGGTTACTCCGGTGCCTCCAGGTACCAGCTCCTCAGCTCACGCGCATCTATAAAGAGCCGGTCGCGGCCTCCACCTTCATTATCTCCCGCCTCCACTTTTCCCGCGTGTTGTTGGTGGTAATTTATTGCTCATGTAATCAAAACCCCGCCACGTGCGCGTTTCCTGTTAATTAGGCTGCGCGAGAAGCGCGTGCTCGCAGGAGAGGGAGAGAAACGTGGAAAAGTTGTTGACAGACAACTTCTCACTTTCGGAGGAGAGGACGAGAAGCGCCGGCGGCGACGGCGGGTCTGCAGCCAAGCGGAGCGTGTTTGGTGTCATTAGCAGGTTTTTTTCGTGCATGTTTGTGTGGAAGCAGGATATTAATATGATTTGTCATCTCGACTTATGAACATATGAAGCAGTGTTAACTAATGAACGCGGGAGCGGCGCGCCTGAACTCCGCGCGCGTGAACGTTTATTCTCTCTTTTTTATTCCATTTATATGTGTTAAAACAATAAGTCATCTGATCATGTTGGATCTTTATCAGACAACTTTTATTCCTCTGATACTTTATTTATTTAAGAAAAATGAAGCTTTACCGCCCTCAGATGCTCTAAAACAGTCACGTGCTGCAGGACTCACCTGCTCTTCAGGTATGTTAACACAATGCCAAGAGGGAAAGACATCAGCAATGACCTTAGATAACCTATTGTTGCAATGAAAGACAACCTTCTGCAAAACCGACCAACCTGGCAACCGCCTTATTACACTTAGTAACATAACTGAACCTGGGTTCTAACAGAACCGGTCCATCCGAGACGGGAGACACAAGAACCCCCGGAGCTGAAACGAATCTGTCTGACATGTTTTTTTTGGACATTTCAAAAACGAATCTACCTCTTCTTTTTTATATATCTGCCTCCCATTGGCCGGGTCGATGACGTCATGGATGGCCGTGGACGCTCTTAAATTAGTAAACTTTAATCTCCACTAGAGTTGTGAGTTTATCTCTAACTCTAGTATTCGGTTGTCTTTTTATATCAAACTATAGTTTAAGTATTTTAATCTTCCCACAGCGTTGATCCTGGATGTTGTTGTCTGTAACCATGACAACAGTAATGTAAACCCTCACCTGCGATTTATCCTCGTTACCAACCGGATCTATTTTTAAATTTTTAAGTCCATTTAAATGTTTTTCCATATGAAAGGTGGTCTTTAAAAAAAACAAACTAAAATTAAACTTAATAAACTAAAATTAGTAACTCGACAGTCATCATTGAGTTAAATCGTTAGCAACAGTATCTAAGGGGGGGGGGGCTTAATAGCGTCTCCATCATTCCATCACTCCATCAAGTTTTGTTCCAAAAGTTTCACAGAAATGCTGCTGACGGGTTTATAATGTGTTTAAAAAAAAAAAAAAAAGGTTTGGTATGGATTCACGCCTCCAAAGGCAGCAAAGGCTCAAGGGAAATGTAGTACTTCAGTTCCTCCTTTAAACTGCCAAAAAAGAGTTTGCAACGATGAAGAAGGAAGAGTGTTTAAGTGAAGGCTGCAGACTGTTGTGCGTCTGTGTGGACGACTTTTACAGGAACGTTTCAATAAACTGATCGATAAATGCATAAACAAATAAATAAATATCAGCGTTCTGATGCGTTGGCATCACCGTGGTATAACTGCAAATATGTGTTTTCTGGAGGACGTGACTGGAGGTAAATGTTGGGGGGGGGCGAGTCACACACACACACACACACACACACACACACACACACACACACACACACACACACACACACACACACACACACACACACACACACACACACACACACACACACACACACACAATCTGTGGCGACAACAACACGCTACCTTCATTATCATGTCCCTCCTCCTCCTCCTCGCCCCACACCTTCCTCCCCGCAGCCTGCTGAACAGCTGAGGTGTCAAAGCCAAACAAGGCGAGGAGGAGGAGGAGAGGGGGGTTGTGGGTAATCAGGCCGGGTTCAGTTCCCACCAGAGTCTCATGAACGCAGATTTAAGACAAATAAAGAAAAACTTACCTGTCGTCCTCTCCGTGTAAGTGTGTGTGTGTGTGTGTGTGTGTGTGTGTGTGTGTGTGTGTGTGTGTGTGTGTGTTAACGCAGCGTCGGGAGGGAAAGACATCAGCAGTGATCTCAGAGAAATGTATTTTTGGGGACAAACTTCAACCCAGAAGGATTAGGAGGAGAGGCGGATCCGGTCCGTCTGAGATGTTTTGACCTGCGGGAAAAGCTCTTCAGGTGTCGCCCTCCTTCACTTCCTGCTGCCAAGTGTGTGTGTGTGTGTGTGTGTGTGTGTGTGTGTGTGTGTGTGTGTGGGGACCAGGTGGTGTGTTTGGAGTCGGCGCTGGACGACAGATTGGCCCCGAGGCGTTGCAGGTGTCTGAGATGAGACGAGAGAAGGAGGGCGTCAAAGAAAAGGCGGGAGAAGGAGAGGAAAGACGGACGGGTAGAAAAACCCGACGAATGAGCTCCAGTTGTTTATGTAATAATTGCTCGGGGGTCATGTTCTGGGTCTCTGGAAAGCGTCTAGAGACAACTTTTGTTAGACGCTATATAAATAAAATTGAATTGAATTGAGTTGTTTATTTACTCTGCAGGGACTCAAAGCTCCGGCTCTGCCGGTCCCGGCTCTGCCGGTCCTGGCTCTGCTGGTCCCGGCTCTGCCGGTCCCGGCTCTCTTGGTCCCGGCTCTGCTGGTCCCGGCTCTGCCGGTCCCGGCTCTGCTGGCCCCGGCTCTGCTGGTCCCGGCTCTGCTGGTCCCGGCTCTGCCGGTCCCGGCCCCAGGACCGGGTGGGGGGGTGGGCCACGTGAGGACGCCTGCATGGCCCCGGAGGCTGCTGGTAAGCCCGGCCCCCTTCACCTTCATCAACACCAGTCAGATTAAAGTTCCTCTGAAAGGCCGTCACCTGTTGGAGCAATCAGGTGTGTTAACATAGTGCCACCGGGGAAAGACATCAGCCAGGGCCTTAGAGAAGGAAAGGTTGATGCACATCAAACTGGAAAAGGTGATGAAACTATTACTAATGTTCAGTGTTCAGCAGCGAGAAGAAATATTCACCAAATCAGACTGTCGATCTTCCAAAGAGACAACGTTGCAACAAAATACAAGAACCCACCTGGTGAGGAGGAGCCAGGACACGCTGGAGGGACCAGGTCTGCTGGGAACCCCTGGTGGGTGGATGGATGGATGATGGATGAACCCTCTATCAAGCACGGCGGTGGAGGTGTGATGGTTCCTGGTCCATGTGGGACCAGGAACTGGTCTATCAGGATCTCCTGGAGATCAATATCAGGACATCTGGGTCATGTGACGGGAAGTGATCCAAACACATCAGTACCACCTGATCATGTGACGTGCTGGGGATGATTGACAGCTGACCAGGAAGTCATGTGACCTATGAGGACCATCACCACGTCGGCGTAGCAACCCGGTGACGGAGACCTGTGTTCCCTCAGGGAACCGCCGCTGCCGCCGCCAGACGGGGAAACGCGGCTGACCTGTGACCTCAGAAACACGCCGCCACCGCTCGTCTCCATCATCTGCTGCTAGTTACCGCGGCAACAGACGGTCGGCTCCCCCACACCTCCCGGCTGTCGCCGCCGCCGCCGCCGGCAGCACGCGGCCGGGCGGATGATTCTGGAGAGCTGGACGGCGCTGATGCAGGTTCTTGACTGGCCGATGGGGGTTTGCCCCTCCCCCTTTTGCAGGCCCTGCCCTTGATGATGTCATAAAGAGCTGAAGGTAGAAAAAAGTTCAGAAGAAGAAGCTTCGTTTTTTATGCACGACGACCTCGTAGCGTCCGTGATGTCACACATCTGTGATGTCACACGTCCTGCTCCGGGACTCCTGCTCAAAAGGGCGGGGGTTGAGGCGGATTTGTCAGACTTCAATCCTTTGGAGTCCGGCGGAAGTGGGAGGACGGGTTCATCAAAGCCTGGAGAAAAGCCCCATCGCCGTGGAAACGTGACACCTCGCCACGGCCAGCGATAACCCGCCACACCCCAGCACAGGAAGTGATCGGCCCCACTAATTGAGGGGGGGGGGCTTTATGTGTGTGTGTGTGTGTGTGTGTTGGGTGGGGGGGGGGGCTCTTCCGGACTAATCCTGGAGGAACAAAGTGGATTAGCAGGTTCCCAGCGGCATGGGGGACCCCCCCCCCCCCCCGTAGCGTCATTAGCCGGCATTGAAGCGCTCCTTCACAGGGGTCTGGGGGGGTCCGGGGGCCCCGGCCCGCCACGAGTGATGTCAGCGCCCCACAACAGAGGATTAGTAACGCTGATAGCCCCGTGGGGGGGGTGGGGGTGTAACCTCCTGATGTTGAGGAATGTGTCCTGGTACCAAAACCTCCACCCGGGACCCGGGCCCTCCAGGACCTCCGAAACCTCCAGGGGGGGAGGGGGGGTTTAGGAAATGACGCAAGAAAATGACTAAAAGCAAACAGACGTCTCAGCTTTTGGACCTGCCTGTCATCATCATCACATAAGCCCCGCCTCCTGCCCGCTGTTACGGCTCCGGTACGTTTTGTACCAGTGGAAGTGGGAGTGAGCTGGACGACACCGACCCAAAACCTGGTCAGTGGAGCCCCGATCTCACTTTCCTTTCCACTTCCTGCAACGCTTTCACAATAAAAGACCACGAAACATCAGACTTGAGGCTTTTATTGTTCAATTTCTTTCGAGAATATTCTAAGAGCTTCTCCCACGCCGATGGATGTAAACAGGAAACATCCTGCTGAGGTCCTCACAATCCCCCCCCACACCCCCCAGGCTGTAATTAGGGGTGATTAGAGACTTCATTGATTGGGGCTAATCAGCGGTCGGGGGTCCTGCATAAATTACACGTTGGCTGATATTAAAGGTTTGTCAGACAATTAGGTGAAAGAGGAAACGAGGACTCATTAACGAAACCCCCCACCCCCCCACACACACACACATCCGAGCCGCAGTTAAAGGGACATTCCGGGTTTTCATATTTCAGATATCCAAAAGGCCCCGGCAGGACCTGGACCTGGCCCTGACCTGTCCTGCTGGATCTGGACTTCAAGACCTCCAGACTTCAGGCCACGCTGGTTCAGATGGTCCCGTCGCTTCTGTGGGACACGGAGAGGCCACATGCACGGAGGTCAACGTACACACACACACACACACACACACACACCTGCTGGTCCCAGTAGGTGAGCATTAGCCGTGTTTAGGGCCGCGGGGTGCTAGTTAGCCGGCGGCCCGCGGGTCGTCATTAGAACCCGGAGTCCCGCCGGTCCTCCTGATGAGGATGACAGAAAACAGAGAGACACACCTGCAACTGTTGTTGACACACCTGGAGCTGTCGCCCCCCCCACCCGGGTCGGACCAGAACCCAGTGGGCCGGACACGCGTCCCTGGGGGATGCCGCCGCCAGGTTCCTGCCAGGTTCCTGCCAGGTACCTGCAGCTTCCTGCAGCTTCCAGGTGAATCCAGCCGTCATGAAGCCCCGGTTGCCATGGGAACCCCTCAACAGCAGCATCCTCTGGGGCCCGTCCGAGGGGCGTGACCCCGGAACAGACACGGCCCCCCCGGCGGTCGACGCCCCCCCCGGTACCAGCGAGTGCTAATTGTGACCCTCGGGCCCAGCGTGCTGTAATTACTCCCGTAACCACCTCTAACGGCCGGGGGAGCGCACACACAGTTAACATCTCACTTCCTCTTCAGTTCTTTGTGTCTCCGGGTTGACGAAGGTGTCGGGTCTCCGGTCCATCTGTGCTGCAGAGAGAGACCCCGCACGCACGCACGCACGCACGCACGCACGCACGCACGCACGCACGCACGCACGCACGCACGCACGCACGCACGCACGCACGCACGCACGCACGCACGCACGCACGCACGCACGCACGCACGCACGCAAGCACGCACGCTCGACGCACGCACGCACGCACGCACGCACGCACGCAAGCACGCACGCTCGACGCACGCACGCAATCACGTGAGAGACAGGTGAGTGACAGGTGAGTGACAGGTGAGAGACAGGTGAGTGACAGGTGAGAGACAGGTGAGAGACAGGTGAGAGACAGGTGAGTGACAGGTGAGAGACAGGTGAGAGACAGGTGAGTGACAGGTGAGTGACGGGTGAGCGACAGGTGAGAGACAGGTGAGCGACAGGTGAGCGACAGGTGAGAGACAGGTGAAAGTCCAGGTGAGAGACAGGTGAGAGTCCAGGTGAGAGTCCAGGTGAGTGACAGGTGAGAGTCCAGGTGAGAGACAGGTGAGCGACAGGTGAGAGACAGGTGAGAGACAGGTGAGAGTCCAGGTGAGAGACAGGTGAGAGACAGGTGAGTGACAGGTGAGTGACAGGTGAGAGTCCAGGTGAGAGACAGGTGAGAGACAGGTGAGAGACAGGTGAGAGACAGGTGAGAGACAGGTGAGTGACAGGTGAGAGACAGGTGAGTGACAGGTGAGAGTCCCGGTGAGAGTCCAGGTGAGAGTCCAGGTGAGAGACAGGTGAGTGACAGGTGAGAGTCCAGGTGAGAGTCCAGGTGAGAGACAGGTGAGTGACAGGTGAGCGACAGGTGAGAGACAGGTGAGAGACAGGTGAGCGTTCCGGTGAGAGACAGGTGAGCGACAGGTGAGCGACAGGTGAGCGACAGGTGAGAGACAGGTAAGCTTTCCGGTGAGAGACAGGTAAGCGACAGGTGAGAGTCCAGGTGAGAGACAGGTAAGAGTATAGGTGAGAGACAAGTGAGCGTTCCGGTGAGAGACAGGTGAGCGACAGGTGAGCGACAGGTGAGAGTCCAGGTGAGAGACAGGTGAGAGTTTAGGTGAGAGACAGGTGAGCGTTCCGGTGAGAGACAGGTGAGCGACAGGTGAGCGACAGGTGAGAGTCCAGGTGAGCGACAGGTGAGAGACAGGTGAAAGACAGGTGAGAGACAGGTGAGAGTTCAGGTGAGAGACAGGTGAGAGTCCAGGTGAGAGACAGGTGAGTGACAGGTGAGAGACAGGTGAGTTACAGGTGAGTGACAGGTGAGTGACAGGTGAGAGACAGTGAGCGTCCAGGTGAGAGTCCAGGTGAGAGACAGGTGGGTGACAGGTGAGAGACAGGTGAGCGACAGGTGAGAGACAGGTGAGAGACAGGTGAGAGACAGGTGAGTGACAGGTGAGAGACAGGTGAGTGACAGGTGAGAGTCCAGGTGAGAGACAGGTGAGAGTATAGGTGAGAGACAGGTGAGTGTTCCGGTGAGAGACAGGTGAGCGACAGGTGAGCGACAGGTGAGAGTCCAGGTGAGAGACAGGTGAGCGACAGGTGAGCGACAGGTGAGAGACAGGTGAGAGACAGGTGAGAGACAGGTGAGCGACAGGTGAGAGACAGGTGAGTGACAGGTGAGAGACAGGTGAGTTACAGGTGAGTGACAGGTGAGTGACAGGTGAGTGACAGGTGAGAGACAGTGAGCGTCCAGTTGAGAGTCTAGGTGAGAGACAGGTGGGTGACAGGTGAGAGTCCAGGTGAGAGACAGGTGAGCGTTCCGGTGAGCGACAGGTGAGTGACAGGTGAGTGACAGGTGAGAGTTCCGGTGAGAGACAGATGAGCGACAGGTGAGAGTATAGGTGAGAGACAGGTGAGAGACAGGTGAGAGTCCAGATGAGTGACAGGTGAGAGACAGGTGAGAGTCCAGGTGAGAGACAGGTGAGTGACAGGTGAGAGTCCAGATGAGTGACAGGTGAGAGACAGGTGAGAGTCCAGGTGAGAGACAGGTGAGTGACAGGTGAGTGTTCTGGTGAGAGACAGGTGAGTGACAGGTGAGCGTTCCGGTGAGAGACAGGTGAGTGACAGGTGAGAGACAGGTGAGAGTCCAGGTGAGAGACAGGTGAGTGACAGGTGAGTGTTCCGGTGAGAGACAGGTGAGAGTCTAGGTGAGAGACAGATGAGCAACAGGGGAGAGTATAGGTGAGAGACAGGTGAGCATTACAGTGAGAGACAGGTGAGCGTTCCGGTGAGAGACAGGTGAGTGACAGGTGAGAGACAGGTGAGTGACAGGTGAGAGTCCAGATGAGTGACAGGTGAGAGACAGGTGAGAGACAGGTGAGAGTCCAGGTGAGAGACAGGTGAGAGTCCAGGTGAGAGACAGGTGAGTGACAGGTGAGTGACAGGTGAGAGTCCAGGTGAGAGACAGGTGAGTGACAGGTGAGAGTCCAGGTGAGAGACAGGTGAGAGTCCAGGTGAGCGTTCCGGTGAGAGACAGGTGAGCGTCCTGGTGACACTGATTGGTGGTAATCTGCCGAGAGCAGCAAGGGGTGACGGTTTCTTCCTCTCTTCACCTCCGAGCTGTTGATCCTCTAAACGCTTCCTGAAGCACTTGAGTGTTTCAAGGTGTGTGTGTGTGTGTGTGTGTGTGTGTGTGTGTGTGTGTGTGTGTGTGTGTGTGTGTGTGTGTGTGTGTGTGTGTGTGTGTGTGTGTGTGTGTGTGTGTGTGTGTGTGTGTGTGTGTGTGTGTGTGTGATGCAACGCGCCCGTCAGGATGACAGCGGTGGAACCCGAGACCTCGTCTGATCGTCCTTCGTCACGCTCATGTTGACTCAGCTCAACCAGCGCCGGCGGGGGGGGCAGGATCGGACCAGGACAGGTCTGTCACAACACGGGGGGGGGGGGGGGGGTTGAAGCAGCGCCCCCCCACTCCCCCGACCCAACAACAGAACTGCCACAGCTCTACGGTCCTGGCAGTGGGGGGGGGTACTTGGGCTTTTCCACAGCTGTTAACTACAGATGTTCAGGTCCTCCACTCGCTGATCTGGTTCAGCCGGAGTCGTGTTCCGGCCCGGTATGTGATTGACAGCTGGCACCAGACGAATCGTACCACTCTCAGACGCGTTACTGAGCTTGTTTTAGGAGTAAATAACCTGAAACACGACCAGACGTGTTTCAGGTTATTTACTCCACAGACATGAATCTCACGTGGAATTAGTTCCCCGTCAGGACTCCGCAGGTTCGCTGCAGCTTCAGATTGATGCATTATTAGGGGGCGTGGCCTCTTGATTGACAGGTTACAGTCCTCAAATTAGCGGCTGAGGGATTAGAGCTGTCAATCTTTCTTATTCTAAAGACGGTTTATGTTGCTGAGCTGTTCACTGAACTCTACTGGGACCAGTTCTGGGTTGGACCCACTGATGCAGGTCACCTGGCGCAGGTCTCCTGGTGCAGGTCTCCTGTTGCAGGTCTCCTGGTGCAGGTCTCCTGGTGCAGGTCTCCTGTTGCAGGTCTCCTGGCGCAGGTCTCCTGGTGCAGGTCATGCATCAGGTCCAGGTCCGTCTCCGAGGACGATTAGTTCTAGGTGATTCACGGCGGCTTGTCAGGACCGGTTCAGGAACTGAACCACCTCCTGCTGCTGATACCTGTTATTATCCGACAGGTGTGGAGACCTCAGGTACTGCTGGAGGCTAGTGGTGAAGGGGGGCGTCCGTCGTGGATCCTGATCCAGACCGGCTCAGGACCAGGTTAAGGTACCACCTTCAAGTCTGGACCCCCCTCAGGTCCAGTTTTGGAGGTGAGGAGAGCCGTCAGACAGACCGGGTTGTCCTGGTTCTCTGGAAAACCCACAAGAACCAGTCCCAGTTACGGTTCTCCCGTCTGCCAGGAACCAAGTCTAACAGGAACCAGGTCTAACAGGAACCAGGTCTAACAGGAACCAGATCTAACAGGAACTCGGTCCCGGTAACGGTCCTGGGTTTCGTTCCGGTAACGGTTCTCCCAGGTTTTGGTCCCGGTAACCAGTGGCGATTTTGGGGGGTGGCCTGGGCTGGACTGTCAATCAATGATGACAGCTCAGGTGATTCGTTGATTTAGAGCTAACTGACCCAGGGCCAGTTTTACATTTCTAAGTATGAAGTGTAGTGTAAGTTGTTGTCGTCAATTATGAGACTGTTACATTACCTTCAAAACAGACTTCAAGTAGGCTGCATTCAGGTATGCTGGCTGTTATTGTGTTGTTTTAAGCATTAAAAACACATCCTCAGAGTTTTTATGCTTTATTTGGCATTTTTAAATATGCAGAGGCAGATAGCCAGGCACATTAGTGAAACGATAGTTCTCATTTTTATCACATTTTTTGTAATCATCACAATTGCAGGCACAAAGCTGTGTGCACTGGAAGCCAAAACGGCAGGCCAGCATGCAGCTCCCGAAGCTCCGGCCTGCAAACATGCACAAAAGAGAAAAACCGCCCAGTGGATCATGTCGGTGCCCCCCTGCAGCATAGGCCTATAGCAGCATATCTACCACCAAGCTATATTTGAGACTAACTATTATAGTCTTGTTCTATAGCTGCAACTATGACTACTGACTCTAACACACTATAGTTTACACTACGTAGAGATTTAACAACACCAGCTAGAGGTTTACTAAACACTAACTATAGGCTTTACTAAACAGAAAGGTTTTAAGTTTAGTTTTAAAGGTGGAGGTGGTGTCAGCCTCCTTAACCCAGATTGGAAGTTGGTTCCATAGTAATGGTGCCTGATAGCAGAACACCCGCCCTCCAAATCTACATTTGGATACTCTAGGAACTACCAGTAAACCTGCACTCTGAGAACGGAGAGCTCTGCCAGGAACATAAGGCACTCTCAGGTCTTGCAAATAATGCGGAGCTGAGCCGTTTTGGGCTTTATACGCAAGTAATACAATTTAAAATTTTCTCTACAAGAGCTTGGCGTGTTCTTTTCACATATGAAGCAGAAAGAAAGGACTCTGCTGTTCCAGAAGAAGCCACGCTCGCCTCTACAAGAGCTCCTATCCACCCACTGTTCTGGAGCAGGGTACTAAGAGATCTCAAGGCAGCCATCTCTATGTGGAGACCCCCAAAGATAACAAATTGATCTTCGCCATACAGTTCAGGCCATTGCCACTGCACTTGTTTTGGAAGTGCATAGATTGGTTGGTCTGCAGTTATGACAGGGACCTGATCTGGATTGAGGTATTTAATAGTATCTCTGATTTTGTCCATGGTATGTTTTACTGTGGCAACTGAATGGGAGTACACACCCAAGGAAATCTGGCAAAGATTGGTGTGAGACTGGGGCTTAAATACTGCTGGCATGATTGCCAGTGATTGTATGCAGGTGTTCACACTTTACAGGCAGAGAGCAGAACTAGACACACCCACACCCAGGCCAGACTCTGACACTGTAAGCGCTTTCAGTGGTTCTCAAACTTTTTTGACCCAGACCCAAAAGATAAATTTGAAGATTGCGCGGGACCCAAAATAGTGAAAACAGCAGATCTACAAGCTCACAACGTGTCACAACGCATTATGAGCTTGTAGATCAGCGATCATCATAAACATTTTTTAAAAATGTTTTTTTTTTTTAGATTTTAATACGGTTCAAATTTTGAAACTTAATTTCTGATCGAATTGCAACAGAAAACAGATATTATTAGTCAAAATTGGCCCACCATCTTGAAAACTGGAAGCCATATTTCATTTGTAATGACATCATAGAATTTGTTATGCCAAAACACATGCATTTGGATAAAGAGATCATTAAAATATGTTCAGCAATTCAAGTTCTACACTGACAACCTTGTTTTAGCTTTCATAAGACAGCCATCTTGAAAAATGGCCGCCATCTTGGATTTTCAGGTGGCTAACGGGCTTTTCTGCATAAGTAGGTACTAGGCAATGTTCATGCAAAATTTGGTGCTTGTCTCACAAAGTGAACGATTCTCCTAAAAACCTGACTTAATTTCCCTCACTAAGAGGGAATTGCACTCAAATGCCACAAATGATCTGACTAACATTTTTATTGTGCAAAATTGTGCAAAATTCAAATAATCCAAGGTATCAGAACATGTGTAAAAATAAACCTGTTGACACTGTACTAGTGTTACAGAGTTAGTTAGAGTTGAGGTTTAGATTTCAACATCGAACATAAAATATAAGTGAAAATATGTGTATGTATGACAGTGTGTTCATGAGCAAACTACGAATTTGATGGTTATTTTTATTACTTAAGGTTCCTCACCTAGTGAGGAAAATGATTCTGATGTTGATGATGAACAGGCTCCTCAGACACAGACTGCCCCACCTGGACCTCACGGTATGTTGTGACATTTAATCTTTCAGTCTACACAACATTATGAGTGCCTTCAGTGTAAATTCCACGCAACAAGTTGTTATACTGTCTACTACTTAACCTTATAACTAATCTGTTAGAATGTAATTTGAATGTTACATTCTTGCTCATATGTTATAAAATTATACAACAATGCATTGATACATTGTAACAGTTAGCCTCACACTGATGGACTTATTTTGATGATTATTTGCAGATCTCTCAGAGTCCAGAGCAGCAGGTCCAACAGCCTCATCTGAAGGTATTTCCTCCTGCAAGGTAACAGGAACAGCTGCTTCCAGAGAGACTGGTACAAACAGTATCCATGGCTTGAATATTCCCAAACCCAAGACACATCAACTGTGCAGTGCAATACAAAAGCAAGTGCTTATTTGGAACCTCTTATTGTTCTTGACTTTAAAAGTTTATAGAAGAGTGTGTTGTTGTACATAGTGTATTTTTATCATATTGTGTTTGACTTATTTATCATTTATTTAAATAAATATTCAAAGCAAAGCAATGCAATATTTACACATTTTGATCACATGCCATTCATAAAGGTTCTCCCGGTATGGCCACCCCAGTCTGGCTCTGTGTCCCATATTGGCCACCCCAGTAAAAATGTCCTGGATACGCCACTGCCGGTAACAGTTCCCGCCCTCGTCTGGCCTCTACTCCAGAACTTCCTCCGTCTCGTTCCACCAGCAGACGTGTTCCTGCCCGGACCTCGAGACCCCCGGACCTCTCCCACCTGTGGGCTCAGGTGAACTCGTCCAGGTACAGACGGCAGGTCAGGGAGGCGTTTAGCGGCTAATTGCCCCGTCATGGCTGTCATGCCCCCCCCCCCGGGGCCCGGAGGACCATCACCTGGACACACACACACCTGGAGACAAAGGTGGTGTCCATCAGCAGACCCCCCACCCCCCCTAACACCTGTCAACACCTGAGACCTGAGGAAACATCCGGGAGCTGCAGCAGCAGGAAGATCCACAGATCAAAGGGAGACTGACAGGACGCTCCGAGACCAGATCCCAGACCCAGACCAGGTCCCGGACCAGATCCTGGACCAGGTCCCAGACCAGACCGGATGATTGACAGCAGGGGGCGTGGCCCAGGTTTGTTGTTCCAACCACTTACAACATGATGCAGCAGAACGACACTTCAAAGGACTCAGAAAACCTGTGGAGTACATCACGTCTGGCAGGAACCAGGGGCCTCATGTACTAAGAATGCGTGGATTCCCACGTGCGTGGAATTTACATGAACGGGGCGGCAGTAGCTCAGGTGGTAGAGCGGGTCGTCCAATGATCGGAAGCTTGGCGGTTCAAATCACGCTCTGTCCCAGTTTGCTGTCGTAGTGTCCTTGGGCAAGACACCTTACCCACCTTGCCCCGTGTGAATGTGTTTGAATGTTTGGTGGTGGTCGGAGGGGCCGTTTGGCGCGATATGGCAGCCACGCTGCCGTCAGTCTGCCCCAGGGCAGCTGTGGCTACAAACGTAGCTACCACCACCGGAGAGAATGTGTATGAATGAATAATGGTCTCTGTAAAGCGCTCTGGGTGCCTAGAAGGGCACTATATAAATCCAAGTCATTATTATTATTATTACGAACGCAAAAATTCAGATGTACAAAACTGTGTGTACGCCCAAATCCACGCAGGTTGCTCTGTACATAACAATCAGCATGGATTTGAGCGCACATGCGGGAGCACAACACTCCGCCCCGTCTCCTCCCTCAAATACATATGTTTGAATATGATAATGAAGATAATTATCCATTAAAAAACGCTCATCCTAACAAGAAATGTGCAAAAACAGGTAAAACAAATAAAAAAAAAAAACATCGGCTCTGAGCTGGAATAAATCATTTATTTGGGGGCATTTCTTCCAATTTCAGCTGCATTGCATTATGGGTAATGCTGTTCTTTGCTTTATGTTGCGTTCCGTGATGGGTTGTGGTTTTATTACGATCGTACGGGTTTGTGAATGTTTATGGGCAGCGTTAGTGCATCATTACACTCTGCTTTTCTTGTTTGTATTTTAAGAACCAACACCAGAATTTAAGTTGGTGGATGAAAAACGGCTCCTCGTTTCGCTTTATTGTCACGCGTATTATATACTGACGGATTAAGACCAATGTACACGTTTATTGAGTCCTACACATTGTGGATGTCCGTGATCACCTCTCTCATAAGTATAACAATGTGAACAATATACATTTATATTAAAAACATGAAGCATTACAATCTGATTCCTCTGCTGCAGAAATAAAGACAACTTGTGCCAACGTGATTATCGAGGTGCAAACGTGAGAAATAAAGAGCAAAGTTTCTGTAACTCGGAGTGTTGCATCCGCAGGAGGAGAAACAGGTCTGGGTCCCGGTCCATCACCGGAGAAACACTTTCTGGATCCTGCAGCACCTGCAGCTGACTCCATATCAGACTCTGAAAGTGGCCTAAACATTCAATAAAAACTGTATTCATTCATTGCTGAATCACATCAGTTCGTACCAACCAACCTTTCCGTGACATCTTCGTTTTATTTTAAAAGACAACTTTACAGAACCGGTTTTTCACTGCAAAATTTATTTTAATGTTTTTCTGTTCAGACACAGTTAAGGGATGTTTTAGGATCTGGCTTTAATCTCTAGTAGTCATCCCATACAGTCGTCATGGCGACTGAGAGATGTCCGACCTGAAAGCATCATGTTGGTCTGAACCGGAGCAGCTGGTCCAGTTCAGGACAGAGATCCAGAAGGATCCTCTTGGTACCTAAATCAGTTGATGGTTCAGTCTTAGTCCTGGACCAGCAGATCAGTCTGGTCCCTGAAGACTCGCTCCTGATCCTGCCATCAGCAGGTTCCTCCATCAGGATTTGCAGGTTCCATCGTTGAGCTCCTGCCTTTGTTTGTTCAAATCGTGTGGTTGATTGTGAGATTGTTGCAGCTCCACTCTTGTGTAATTTATCTGGTGATGTCGGGACTGTCATGTCCTTCATGTGGTCGTGAATTTATTGTTGACGTTAAGTTTCCTCATATTCTGAACTTCACTGCATCAACAGTGAGAGTCGCCAACGGACAGAACCTCAGAAAAGTGCGTAAGTGCGTACCTTAATGTGTGAGTGAAGGACCGCAGCTTTCTACGTTCAAGTCATTCTTTGTATATCCGACCGTGAGCGTTGAAAGTGGCGAACGCACGTTTTTTGTGCGCCGCACGTTTTGTACATCAGGCCCCAGGTCTGGCAGGAACCAGGTCTGGGGTCCATCAGAGCTCCTTTTAAACATCTGGACCAGAACCAAAACCATTCCCAGGTTTCAGAGGAACATCTCTTCCTCCCTCAGCGAGACGACCCCGAACCCCATCCTGTCGCCATGGCAACGGCGGGTCCACAGAGTCCAGGTCCTGAACCGGTCCACCTGCGAACCAGAACTTTACCAACTGAAAACATCTGGAGCATCACAAAATCTAGTCCAGTCTAGTCTAGTTCAGTCCATTCCAGTCCAATCCAGTGTAGTCCAGTCTGTGCTTCGAGTCAAGTCCAGTCCACTGTAATCCAGTCTAGTCCAGTTCAATCTAGTCTAATCCAGTCCAGTCCAGTCTAATCCAGTCCAGTCTAGTCTAATAATACAGTCCAGTCTAATCTAATCCAGCCCAGTCCAGTACGTGTTTCAGTCCTCCAAGAGTCCCGGTCGTGACCAAACACCTGCCTCAACTACCTGGCAGTGGAATCTAAAGACCCATTACTCTGTAAGGTTCTTGTGAACCAAGGCTGAAAGGTTCCCAGAACCCTCTAGTCCCCCCTGGAGGACCCCGGGGCCTCAGCGGGTCCTGCAGCCGCCTGAGCGGAGCTTCATGGCGGTTGCGGGGGACGGACTGCTGCAGGAGTTGCACCGGCAGCCGAGCAGCGACGTGTCTCCACCTGCAGCGCAGCTATGCCAGAAATGTCCTCGTCGCCGGCGGCAACAGACGAGGAGACACAGGTGTTCACTGGAGACTCCCAGAACCGGAGAACCGGGGAACCGGGTCGGGTTTTGGACCATCTCCACCAGACTGACCCACAGATGGGGACAGGTCAAGGACCAGGACACCTGTAGACAGGTAAACCTGGACACCTGTTTGTCCTTCATCCATCACTTCTGGCAGATTCAGGTTTTTGTTCGTTTTATAAACACTTTTCTGCTTTTCATATGTGCACGTGATGTCTGTGTGTGCATGTGTGTGTGTTTGAAATATCCGTCACATTCAGCGCCGAAACTTCAGCAGTGAAGCATCCAATCAGAGTGACAGACGACCATCTGTAGGCGCACACGTGCACACACACGCACCCACATGTGCACACATGCACACGTGCACGTACACTAATGAAGGATTTGGTGTAAACGTGTTTTTACTCCTGAGGTCCGCAGCCTCCAGCACAGAGGTGGTGGATGATGGTCGGGGGTTTAGCAGTGAACTCTGGCGGCCAGAGTCTTAAGCTTGAATTAAGGTTCTGCGTCAAACCAACGCAGAGTACACGCCGTCGCCGTGACGCCGTCGTGATACCCTTCGGACTTCTCCGTCACTCCATTTCGCCAAGGTGCAGTACCCCCCGTGACCGCTAATTAGCAATCTTTTCCTGAATGGTTTATCCGCCTTTTTCCGAGCACAGTAAATCAAAGAAATAAGGACAAATATTGTGTAAAAAAAAAAAAAAAAAAAAAAAAAAAAAAAAAAAATCACACATACACGAAGAAAAGAGCGCTGAAAGTTCACGACTGCTTCAAACCGAAAACCGGAAATGCGTTGCTACCAAGCGAACCAATCACAGCCCTCTCCGTCTGCGTTTGGTCTGCGTCGCCTCGACGCGTAGTTACAATTTTCGGGAGGTGCACGTCAGTGACGGCGTGTGGTACGTGTCGACGTGTACCACACGCCGTAGGCACAGCGTTGTTTTGACGCAGAACCTGGACGGGACCGGGTCCTGCTGGACGGGACCGAGGTGCTCCGGTTCCTGAAGACGGTCCACCTGAAGGTCCTGGACCACGTCCTGCTGGTCGTCCTGTTCTCTTAGGAGATAAAACCCTTTATTCAATTCAATTCAATTCAATTTTATTTATATAGCGTCTAATACAACAGATGTTGTCTCTAGACGCTTTACAGAGACCCAGAACATGAACATGAACATAAACATAAACATAAACATAAACCCCCGAGCAATTATTATATAAACAATGGCAGGTAAAAACTCCCTTAGTGGGAGAAAAGCCTTAAGCCAAACAGTGGCCCCTTTACAGGGGTCTGAGGTTTGCTGGACTAGAACTCGGTCTGGACCCGGGAACCCGTGCCCAAACCCGGCTCGGTGGCGCCGGCATCAGATCAGAGGGAAAAAGAAGAGACTGGAGACGCTGGACCTGTAGACGGTTTATTGTATAAATACTGACTCCTGTACAAACACGAGGGGGGGGGGGGGGCTTACACCTGGCCCCGCCCCCAGACACACCCCTCGTCTCAGACACGCCCCCCCACACCTGGGCCTCTTAAGGAGACGAGTTCTGCATCTTTAACCTGAAATAGGAACTTAAAAATATATATTAATAAAAGAAAATCCTGTTTTTAGCCGACGACTAAAAACCTGGCAGCCTGGGCTAAGCCCCGCCCTCTTTTATAGGCCTTAAATAAACCTGGAACAACGTCCGACTCACGGGCGACTTTAGCCTCCTTATTTAACTAAAAGAATAATAATAAAATCCTGGCTGGTGCTAAGCTCCCCGCTACTGCGGTTTAACACAAAGCCAAGAGGGAAAGACATCAGCCGCGGTCTCAGAGGTTGTGAGACTTCACATGATCAACAGGATTAAAGGTTTTATTAAAGCGCTAACTTCTGGAGTGTGTTGGGAGTTCGTGCACCTTAACGTCGGTAAACGCCGAATCTGCAGTTCTGAGACGTTCATAGAAACGTAAAGGGAACAACTCGGGTTTCATTTGGTTGGAAGTCCCACCGATGACGTCATCAGTGGGCGTGTCCTATGTGAAAGAGTCCCAGTCGGAGGTTTGCTTGAATCCGTTTCACCGGCGACATTCTTGAAGCCGAGGATTCTGCGTCCGGCCCAGTTCTGAGTTCTCGGAGACTACGAAAAGAAGAAGATAAAACGTCCAGCGGCGGTTCTGAAGTCTCACGGGAACAGAACCGGCGCCGCGTCTGAAGCCGAGCCGCAGAATAAAAGTCAGAACCTGCCGAGTCGCCGCCGCCTTGTCTCCGTGGCGACGGGTACCAGGGACAGCAACAACAAAGTTTTGACATCAATTTGAGCTTTTTTTATCCTTCGGTTCGCCATGGCGACCGGCGGGGACCGGCGGCGCCGGCCCTCCTATCCCAGGATGCACCAGGGCGTCTGGACCTCGTCACACTCCAGCTTGGCGTTGATGACGGTGCAGGGGGCGCCGCCGATGCTCAGCTCCTGCCGCAGCTCCACCTGGTACCGCAGGTTGGTCAGCCCGCCTTCCGGGTCCACCTTAAACTGCTCCTGCGGGAGGGAGACCGGGTCAGACCAGTGTTGTTTTTGGCAGCCATTTTAGATTTAGTCCCAGTATTTTGGACGAAAATGCTTTTTAGTTTGTCTCATTTTAGTCATTTCTATATTTTAGTCGACGAAAACTCAAAAAGGTTTTAGTCCAGTTTTAGTCAGTTTTACTTTAAAGAAAGAAAAGATAAAAAAGAAAGTATTTTCACCAATATTTACAATAATAAAGGAATGGTTTTAGACATACAAGTTTTCCACCCAACAGCAAATACTTTCTCATCTACTTTAAGGATTAAAAAGGTCAAGAACAAAAACGTTCTTAGGCAATCGTCTTTATTTTTTAAATTGTGCAAATACATGCCCAAAAATGGAACACAAGAACTGGAATTATGCAGATTATTGATAAAAAAAAATAAACATCATACAACCCCAGGGCATCTTTAACTTGTGCAAACATTCTAAAAGAAAGTAATAAAATAAATAAAAATCCCAGAGGTGCAGTTAGGTAGGTTTAAGTTATGCATACTTGAAAGTATTAAACAAACACGATGCTTGAAGTTTTGACAAGACAACTAGTAAATTCTGTAAATACTGTATTGGGTCTTTAAAGCAAATTAAATGAATAAAAACGACAATGTTTAACAACATGAATTAGAGGGGATCATGCATTTTGAACGTCTGGCCCACTAACATTTTCGTCTAGTCTCGTCAACGAAAACTCAAACGCGTCTCGTCATGTTTTCAAAGAGCCACGTTAAGCTCGTCACCGTCTCGTTATCGTCATGAAAGAAAAGGTGTGTCAACTAAATAATTTCGTCATCGTTGACGAAAACAACCCTGGTCCTGACCCGGTCTGGGACCGGGCTGCCAGCTCGGTTCTGGACCGCCGTACCTGCTTCTGGGTGGCGACCCGCTTCTGGTCCCTCTTCCTCCAGGCCGGGTCGTGGATGTGATGGAAGGTCTGGTACCCGGTCGTGATGCCGGTGGGTCGGAAGAGCTGCAGAGAGAAAATTCAATTCACTTTATTTGTTGAGCAGGGACTGTACATATTAATAAACACGAGTGTTAATATGCATTGTTGTAGCCGGAGGCTAATTCCCACCATTCGTCCCCGCGGCAAATTAATGCCAGACACAGAATCGGACACCAGCAGACAAAGGAGACAAGATTTTACCAACGAAACACAACATTAAAAGATACGACAGAACTAGATAAAAATCATTAAGCAATAGAACATGTTATAATTGATAAACCAGTAATTAAGTGACCGTAAAGTTAAAGTGCTAAGTGCTTAAAGCAGCACAATGTAACTTTCAGCTTTTGTTGAGTTTGGCGGCTCCTTTGGACAAAAGCGGTAGTGCTTTACCAGAAAGAACACTACGTTTCCCATTAGCACCAGCGCGTACTGCCGGAAAGATCCTGTCCCCGTCGCTGCATTTGTTTTGATATTGAATGAGAGAAGACGGGACGGACTTTCAAAACTACTTTTCTGTTTTCAGCGGTCGTTTGCAGGATGGATAGCGAAGAGGTAATGTATCTATTTTTGGCTAAACAATATAATATGACGAAGTTGAAAATTCACGAAGTTCAACTTGGTTTTATTAGTGAAGTCACCCCCCCTGTCCTGTTTCAGCCAGATAATGCGCTCTGGTTTTGTTCTACTGCACCTTTTTCCTGTCACATTTTTTAGACAGACTTCGTCATGAATTAGTAGTCCAACATACTTACTGACAAAATAAAAAAAATACTTTATAACCTGTGAATAACCCTGCACAATTTTACAGTTTTCAGGAAAAATAGTAGAAATGTTCTATACATTTTCTTTGCATTGCATTATTTCCTTTAGGGCTGTAATTCTATTCAATTGTATTATTTTATAAAGCTTCCTCATTGCCAATTACACAATTTTATGATCACTATTATTATTCTGTGTCTGTTGATATTGTCAGTAATCTTAGAATTACCAAAACCCAAGACGAATGTGAAAACATTCTAATTTTGATTCTTATTGAACATAGAACTCTACATTTACATTTGTATCATAACAATTCTGTCTCTTGTTTTATCCCCATAAATCCCCATCGGTCGGACATCCCTCCTCGTCTTTCAGCTCACGCCAGTGAGTGAACGCCGGGCCAATGTTTATTCTTGTCCGGGCATTTAGCTTGTTTCTCTCCCGCTTTCTTTTTTTCGCCTTCTCCGTTAAAACTTTTATTTTCTTCGGATTTTTCGCTGCTTCGGCCATGATAACAACTCCGTGTTTAGCTCACCCCCAACCTGAGCTCTGCGCTCCACGCCCCGCCCATAGTGCCAGTGAAGGCGATACAGACCCCTCAGACCATGACAGAGGTGTCATTAAACCTGTTGGAAGTTGATGTACCATCACAATGACTCTGGAAATATTATACAGGACTGTCTCAGAAAATTAGAATATTGTGATAAAGTTCTTTATTTTCTGTAACGCAATTAAAAAAAACTAAAATTTACAAAAAAATACATTCTGGATTCATTACAAATGAACTGAAATATTGCAAGCCTTTTATTATTTTAATATTGCTGATTATGGTTTACAGTTTAAGATTAAGATTCCCAGAATATTCAAATTTTTTGAGATAGGATATTTGAGTTTTCTTAAGCTGTAAGCCATGATCAGCAATATTAAAATAATAAAAGGCTTGCAATATTTCAGTTGATTTTGAATGAATCCAGAATGTATGACATTTTTGTTTTTGTAATTGCATTACAGAAAATCACAATATTTTAATTTTCTGAGACAGTCCTGTATCATGGTGGAAAAGTTACATATTGCTGCTTTAAGTGCAAGAGTTTGTAAAGTGCTGATGCAGATTACACATCGCCCCAAGTGCTTTAATGCTCAGATTTGTAAAGTGCTAATGCATATTGCACTTTGCCCTATTTCACTTTTCTGGCACACACCGACATGTGTGTGCTGATGTTATTGCACAAGTTGACATTATAGCGTACATAGTTGTTATTATGTATGGACCATTGTGCATTTGCATACATACTGAAAGTATGTAATGATACAGTAACGGGTCACGACAGGACTGTTTATCACCAGTAACACGCCCCCCAGAGAAGAAAAAAAAAAACAACAAAAAAAACCCCTTACATTAGAAATACAGTTATCAATTACACTTACAATGTCGAATTTATTCTAATAACCCAATTAATGTTCACACCTCTGGTTTTCATTCAGCCAGATTTTAAGTTTAGCTTTAAAAGAGGGTAAAGAGGGTAAAAGAAAACGGCCGGTCAGAACCCTGGACCGGACCCTGGACCCGGATCAGGCCTCACCTGCAGCTGGGCCTTCCGGAGCCGCCTGTAGAACTCGTCGTCCTCGCGGCCCCAGCCCCAGAACCGGTTCGACATCCCGTTGCACTGCAGAAACAGAACCGACAGCTGACAAACGTCCTGGTGGGGAAATATGAGACCGGTTCTGACCCGGCAGCAGTCCTGAGAGCGGTCCAGAACCAGAACAAGGGTTGGAGGGTTCTGAGACCCGCAGGGACCGGACTACCGGTACATGTTTGTATCTGCACAGAGGTGAAACGGCGCCATCTGGCGGCCGGTGTGAGGTACTACGTCCCAGACCCGGTTCTTCTCCACAGCCACATTTTGCACGCTACAGTTAAATTTAAGACTTTTTAATTCCATTTTCAAACTAAATTTAAGACCAAAAAGACTGAGGTCGAGGTTGCCAGATCTGACAGGTTCCAGCCCAAACGCGATGTAAAACCCGCCGAAATAATGAAAAACCAGGCCGAATCATACATTCCCTATGTTAAAACCGTCAATCATTAAATGCGGAATAAATTTCAAGTCATAAGCAAATGAAGCCAAAAAAAGTTCAGGCTCCAAACAAAGACTACAATTAAATTCAGTAGGTTAAAGCAAATAAGTGGATAAGCAAATATCAGTGAGTTTATTGAGTACGTTTCTACTTTTCTCTGCCATAATGGAAACTTTGTTGTTAATAATTTCTCAAATTTTTTTCGTAAAAACCAGGAAAAGCAGCCCAGATTTTATCAACATGCCCAATTGGGAGGAAACCTGCTCAACCTGGCAACCCTGACTGAGGCGTCTAAAAACTGGTAAACAAATGTATTTCTCCTCAAAACTATTGAATAAACTTTTCCCTTTTACCAGTGTAATAAAACTTTTTAATTATGACCGGATAAATTCCCTCTAAAATGTAATAAGTTAAGACATTTAAAGGCCTTATTTTAGGAAA
The DNA here is from genome assembly GCF_033807715.1 of Cololabis saira. Lineage (NCBI taxonomy): Eukaryota > Metazoa > Chordata > Actinopteri > Beloniformes > Belonidae > Cololabis > Cololabis saira. The sequence goes on along the minus strand of NC_084593.1, from coordinate 14,050,081 downwards.
ACGGAATTTAAGACTTTTTAAGGACCTGCGGCCAGCAATGATTGACAGCACTGGCCATCTGACCAATCAGAGTGCGGCGTGCTGCAGAAGGTGAGATTTCAACATGAAGAAGAGTGGTCACAAGACCAGTCGGTCATATATAAGCTACACATTTGATCCAATATAAAACATATTGGCTATAATATATATATATATATATATATATATATATATATATATATATATATATATATATAGTGTTCGACCTCATTGATGACTTTGCATCCAAAAAATAAAGACGTGTGCACGTGTAAAAGGCACACGTTTAGTCCTGATTTCAGACCTGCACTGAGGTTTTTGTGGGGGGGTTGAGGTGCTGGAAGTTACTTTGATAAGTAATTTGTTCATTTATTTTAGTTTTAAATTTTTTATTTAATATTTATTTATTATTTCAGGTTGAAGTTTCTTAATTGAATATTTTTTTCAAGTTGAATTTTTTAATTTAATATTTTCTATTTATTTCAGGTTTAATTTCTCAATACAATGTTTATTTTTTTCAGTTTTTTATTCAATATTTATCAATTAACATTTTTTAATTTGATATTTGTTTATTTCAGGTTGAAGCTTATTAAATATTTTATATATTTCAGGTTCAATTTATTTTATTTGACTCATACAGTCAAACTACCATATCTGTAGTTACATTTGTTATTATTAATAAATGTTGTCAAGTTAAAAGGCTGGTTGTTATACGTTTTTTTGTTCCTTTGATACAATAAATAAATAAATAAATCTCCTCACTATCAACCAACGTCACTTTTTCACGACTATTATTTATTTAACGAACGTGGAAGCAAAGAAGAAATAATAATCTCAGTTGGGCAACACTAAGTACCTCCTAGTCACTGGACCTGGTTGAGGTGGGAACCAGAACTCCTCCAGGACCAGGAGCGGATCCACAAGCTACTGGTTATGGGGGTACTTAGTATTACCCACAAGCCCCAGCGGCGGCGTGAGTGCATGCGGTACCAGCTGGTAGTGCTTCTTGCTGAGCAGCAGGATCCCCCCCACGTAGGTCTTGTAGTGGTAGAGCGGGTGCAGGTCCGGCGAGGCCACGTGGAAAGGCCCGTCCTGGGGGAAGCCGTAGTCCAGGTCCGGGTTCAGGGGCAGCAGGTCCACGTCGTGCATGGCCAGGTAGTCCGTGTCGTTGCCGCTCTCCAGGTAGCCCACGTTGATCAGAGACGCCCGGTTGAACCTGCAACACGAGGACGGGTTAGCGGAGGCCCCGCCCCCCGGGGGCCAAGGGGCGGGGCCTCACTTACCTGTAGTCAGTGACCGCGTTTACATGCAGTCAATAACCCTTTTAAAACCCGAATATTGGCAATAACCCGAATTTGCACGGCCATGTAAACACCAATAACCCCTTTGAATAACCCGAATTTGCTCATATTCCGGTTTTTAAAAACCCAAATATGAGCCCTGGGTTACTCCTTTTCTAACCTGAATATTCGGTCATGTAAACGCTAACGGAATATCCCCATCAAACGGAACATGAATTTTTTTTCTGCGCATGCTCTGTTGGCAAGGAATCCTGGTCTTTTGAGTCCAGGAAGTTCTTATAAACACGGAGAAACGCAAGACCAAGCCACACTTTTGGAGTGAGCAGGAGACTAATCACTTCATAAATGTAATGAAGGATATGAACATTTTGGCTTTTGTAGACGGTAAAAAGTACCGGGATAGCGAGATTTACAAGAAGGTGAGCGAAAAGTTGCGCGAAGCAGCATTTGTTTTGAATTTGGATACAGGAAGAAGAGGCGGAAATGACGGTAATTGCGTCATCACGTTCTCCACGCGTCGCTGGTTTGATCCAGATATCCCGAATGATTAATCATCATGTAAACAGGGATAACCCTGTTTGCTCACGCATGTAAACGGATTATTCTGAATGTTTCAGTAACCGGAATATTAGCAATAACCTGAATTTTGACTGCCTGTAAACGTAGTCAGTGATGCACCGAATGTTCGGTAACCGAAATTGTTCGGCCGAAAATAGCAAAAAAAACACTTTCGGTGTTCGGTGGAATAAGTGGGGAAAAAACCAAACAATTAATAAAGCCGTGTTTAGATGATCAAACAGCGAAAAGCGTGGAGTGAGGGGCGTGCGGTGTTAAATGGCAGAATGTCAGATCATTACTTGGATGTGGGGAAAAAGCAGAGGAAACGAGAAATGATCCAGGCTGAGTTGGATTTGGGAAAGCCACTTGGTGACGGTCACGGGACGCACAGCGGAGGAGATCGGGGAGAGAGCGCAGAGAAAAGGGCCCGTACTACCGATGCGGTGGAGAACCCTCACTGTCTGATATGACGAGATCCTCCAAGAAAATAACCCAGATTTTTACAATTATTATACAAGGCTTCAAATTGCGGAGATCAGCCCCACCGCAACCCGATTCATTGGATTTGAATGGGAGAAAATCAAAAAGGATTATGGGAAAAAATACAATAAGTACAGTAAGACAAATTGTGACTGGCAGGTATTTCACTGCACATTTATTTGATTTATGCAATGGTGAAAAAATTGGCAAAATAAATGGAAAAACTGCAAAGAACCATTGTTCGGTATTATTCGGCCAAGTGTTTATTATTATTTTCGGTTTCGGCCACAAACCTGTAGTGGTCCACCTGGTTGACCACCAGGATCTGGTGGCGGATTTTCTTCCGGCTGAGAAAGGTGTGCATGTGCGGCACGAAGACCAGCAGCTCCTCGAAGCGCTCCCTGAAGGGCACGACCAGCACCAGCTTGTGAGGCCCCCAGGAGCCGTCATCCGCTGGGGGCGGAGCTGCCGCCACCACCGGCGCCGGGGGCGGGGCCTCCTGCTGCTGGGGGGCGTGGTGCCCGTCACGCCCCGCCGACGAGATGTCGCCCGAACAGCTGAGCTGCAGCCAGAGCAGCGAGCCGAGCGCCAGCAGCACGCAGACGCCGAAGAGCTTGTAGACGGAGCAGCGGCCCGAGAGCAGCCTGCAGACACAGGGGGGTTATTATTACCCATCATGCACCAGGACTACCAACCAAACCGGTTACAACACGGAGGTTGCAGCGTTACTCACTTCTAAACAAAAAAAACAACTTGTATTTTACTTTGAATTAAAAGTATTTTCAACTTTTTACCGGATATTTGTTTTACAGTTCATCAGAAGAAACCTGCTTCAAGTCTAGCTATGCCAGTCCTGGCTACGCTAGTTCCGGCTACGCTAGTCCTGGTTTTGGCTATGTTAGTCGTGGTCATGGCTCCACTACGCCGGTCCTGGTCCTAGTTCCCGCTACAACGGTCATGGTCCTAGTTCCCCGCTACGCCGGTCATGGTCCTAGTTCCCCGCTACGCCGGTCCTAGTTCCCCGCTACGCCGGTCCAAGTTCCCCGCTACGCCGGTCCAAGTTCCCCGCTACGCCGGTCCAAGTTCCCCGCTACGCCGGTCCTGGTCATAGTTCCCGCTACACCGGTCCTGGTCATGGCTCCACTACGCCGGTCCTGGTCATAGTTCCCGCTACACCGGTCCTGGTCCTAGTTCCCGCTACACCGGTGCTGGTCCTAGTTCTCCGCTACGCCGGTCCTAGTTCTCCGCTACGCCGGTCCTAGTTCTCCGCTACGCCGGTCCTAGTTCCCCGCTACGCCGGTCCTAGTTCCCCGCTACGCCGGTCCTAGTTCCCCGCTACGCCGGTCCTAGTTCCCCGCTACGCCGGTCCTAATTCTCTGCTGCGCCGGTCCTAATTCCCCGCTGCGCCGGTCCTAGTTCCCCCGCTACGCCGGTCCTAGTTCCCCCGCTACGCCGGTCCTAGTTCCCCCGCTACGCCGGTCCTAGTTCCCCCGCTACGCCGGTCCTAGTTCCCCCGCTACGCCCGTCCTAGTTCCCCCGCTACGCCCGTCCTAGTTCCCCCGCTACGCCCGTCCTAGTTCCCCCGCTACGCCCGTCCTAGTTCCCCCGCTACGCCCGTCCTAGTTCTCGCTACGCCGGTGCTGGTCCTAGTTCTCGCTACGCCCGTCCTAGTTCTCGCTACGCCGGTGCTGGTCCTAGTTCTCGCTACGCCCGTCCTAGTTCTCGCTACGCCGGTCCTGGTCCTAGTTCTCGCTACGCCCGTCCTAGTTCTCGCTACGCCGGTGCTGGTCCTAGTTCTCGCTACGCCGGTCCTAGTTCCCTGCTACGCCAGTGCTGGTCCTAGTTCTCGCTACGCCGGTCCTAGTTCCCCGCCACGCCGGTCCTGGTCCTAGTTCCCCGCTACGCCGGTCCTAGTTCCCCGCTACGCCGGTCCTAGTTCCCCGCTACGCCGCTCCTAGTTCCCCGCTACGCCGCTCCTAGTTCCCGCTACGCCGCTCCTAGTTCCCGCTACGCCGCTCCTAGTTCCTGCTACGCCGGTCCTAATTCCCCGCTACGCCGGTCCTAGTGCGTCTGAAACATTAGTACGTACTCAATAGTAGCTCTATCCATACTCATTCCGGAGAAATTTATTAGTGTGGATTGATGGACACGCAAGCAAGCTAAGCAGAAACCTCCCACAATGCAATGCAGCGGTGTTTGGTTGCTAAGTGATACGTATATGTATAAGTATAATTATATTATTATTATATAATATTAATATATATAAATAATATTATATAATGTCATCTTGTTTCGGCCAGGATAAACAGGAAAGAGCGTAGCGGTGCTGCTACTGCTGCTGTGACACGTCACTTCCTCCCAACGGCAGGAAGTGTGCGCTCTGAAAAGTACGTCCGAATTAATGCACACTACTGATATTTACTCAAAAGTGTGCCGAACTTAAAGAGCATATTGCAGGTTAGGGTTTTTTCAAAAATTATACCTGACCTTATGTGAAAATGACTATGTGAGAAGTTAATGTAGGATTTAATATGTTTTACAAGACATAAGGGCACGTATTCAGAGGAAAAGTGGCTGATTTTAGCAAAGCTCCTACAAACGCTTTTTTTTTCGAACACCGCGTCATATGACGCAGCACCAGGGAGACGTCTCCACAGCTGCCCCATCTGACTGTGCAGACCCCGTACACACGTAGCCGGGTATCTGCTAAACCGAAGATATTTTCCGACGTTTGGACCTGTCATCCACATGAAAACGCAAATAAACGAATGTTTAAAAAAACAAGGGCTTGGACGCGAGGCTGCCGCTCGATCGGCGGACTCCCGGCCGCTCGATCCGTGGTTCCTCCAGCCTTCAGCTCGCTTCCGCATCGCAGCTCCCCCGGGGAGCATTTACACATTCAGACTTGGATTACAGTATTCCACTAGGTTTATATTATTATTTTTTATTTATTTAACAGTTAAGCTAATTGTACCGGGAAATGGTGACGTATACAATAACGTGATGACGTGGCTCTCTGTCCAGCTGCTGGCTTGTGTAAAAGCAAACGGTTCTCAACCGGTTCTTACTTACAACCAACCGCGAACCGGCTCTAGCACCAGCACCAGCCCTGGAACCAGATTGGTGTAAAAGGGGTATAAGAGTCTCTAGAGCAGTCTTTCCCAATCCTGCTCCTCGGGGCCCAGTGTCCTGCATTAGTCGCTTCCCTGCTTCAGCACACCGTGATACAAGTAGCTGTGTCAGCAACAGAGTTGTACAGACACTGATTATAAGCTAATGAGGACTTAATTTGAATCAGGTGTGTTGAAGCCGGGAAACATCTAAACATGCAGGACAGGGGGCCCCGAGGACCAGGGTTGGGAAACACTGTTCTACAATATTGCATATTGCGTCAGCCTGAAATAAAACAGTCAATTCATGATACTTTCTCATCTCCTAATTTGTATACCTAATAATACAATGTCAGTCTTGTGTACATGATGAGACAACAATATTGAATATCGAATTTATGGATTTCACGCTGCGATCGGCAATATTGGGATCGGCAGATACTGATTTTGGAGATCGGTTATCAGTGATCGATATCAAAATCCTGATCGGTGCGTCTAGTGGTCGTGACGTCACAGGGGGCGTGTCCAGTTCATTGATCGTTTCAAATGAGTCGATCAAATAAATCAATAAACGAGTTTATGAGGTAAAGATGAATAAGAACCAAACACCGAGCTCGGACGGAGTCTCCTCCAGAACCGGGCCGTACCTGCGCTCCTCTCTGAAGTGCAGCACCGGCCTCCTGCGGGACTGGTACATCATGGTTCCGGAGCTCTGCTGCCGGGCCGCGGGCCGGGTCAGAGCCGGCACCGCTCCGGCACCGGGCCGGACTGGACACGTAGCATCAAACGCTGCACGGCGGGTTCCGGGTCCAAATCCGCCGTTTCTCGTCTCAGCCGGGGCGCTTTAAAGCTTCAGTTACATAAATAGCCACATTTAACGGGATTAAACGGATTAAACCCGCAAAAAAAACAAGTTTGATCGTTTTACGACGTTAAACGCTGGCAAGTAACGGAGGAAGCGGCTCCGACCGCGGTCCCACTGGTATAAGAGTCCCCCGGAACAGCGAGAGGACGAGAGAAGGTTCCTACTTTTCTGGCTGTATTAAAAGTCAATGTGTTAAATCGAGGTGAAAAATAATTTATTAAACCCCAAAAGTAAATTATATTGATTTAATAACCTTCATTTTGCCGATGGATTTACAATTTAATTTGATAATTATTTTGGTCCGACAAAAAACTGGTTTTATGACTACCTCACATGTTTCGGCGACCCTTATATATATATATATATATATATATATACAGATAAACATAATGTATATACATATAACATATATAGAGATAATTTATATGTGTGTATATATATATACAGGACTGTCTAAGAAAATTTGAATATTGGAATGTTCTTTATTTTCCGTAATGCAATTAAAAAAAACAAAAATGTCATACATTCTGGATTCATTACAAATCAACTGAAATATTGCAAGCCTTTTATTATTTTAATATTGCTGATTATGGCTTACATTTTAAGATTAAGATTCACAGAATATTCTAATTTTTTGAGATAGGATATTTGAGTTTTCTTAAGCTGTAAACCATGATCAGCAATATTAAAATAATAAAAGGCTTGCAATATTTCAGTTGATTTGTAATGAATCCAGAATGTAAGACATTTTTGCATTAAAGAAAAAAAAGGACTTTATCACAATATTCTAATTTTCTGAGACAGTCCTGTATATAAAAAACAATTATATTGTAGTGTATATTTATTACTAAGTACATTTAAATGTGGTTTAAATTGACTCAAGTCATCTGTAACGTCACCCATAGGTTTTCTGAAAAGCTTCTTTGAAGCCTCGTTTTGGCTCAAAAGGCAGGACAGACACGCCTACCACCTGTCAATCAAAGTTACCAGATCCTTCAGCTCATCCAGCTACAGAGGGTTTTATTGTTCAGCATAAAACAGACTAGAAAAAAAAATTAAATAAGTGTAAAATTAATGACCCTATCATCAAGTATTGATGTTCTGATCAGCTGATCCATGAACTCAGAAGTTCAGATTGTGACATCAGTGTGTGGGTGGAGTCAGCTCCTTCCAAGATGTCCCCATTGAGAGGGATGTACCGCCCTCGTGTGGTGGGGAGTGGTGTTACTACATAGTGCCTTTAAAGCTGCATCCATCGAGTGTTTTTGGTTTTTAAATATAAATATCTGTGACATAATCAGGATTTCAGAAACAATCAACAAAAACGTGACCCTTAAAACGCTGGAAACATTTTTATTAACCAGCTGAAACAAGTTCTTGTTTGTATTTTATTTCATCTGGAAGTGACATCTCTTAAATCTCCTTTCCCCTCAAAATACAATATAATTACAGCATAAAAAACTAAATCACAGAGTTCTGATGTGACATTTACAAGGATGAGAGGACAAGAACTTGGTAGAAAACCCTCACCAGACGATTCAGGTCCTGCTGCAGAAACCCGACAACAAAAACACGACCAGTAGACGACTATCTTTTAAATAAACTGCATCTCTACAGCCGGAGGAGGACAAGACAAGAACGGAGCTGAAACCAGAGATTTCAGATCTGAGGCTGAGATCAGAAACATCTGGCAGCTCGAGAGCCGAGAAAGTCGTTTTAGTGAAAGAAAGAGAGAAAACAGATCCTGAATGATGAACGAATGCTCCGGACTCACAAATCTGAAAATATAAGACTGAGAACTGACTTAAATCCAGAAATACGAGATGCTTCCTCCAGAGACGAGGAGGAAATCAGGAAAAGGTGAGGAAAAAAAAAAGAAGAATTCTTACTTTAATCTGACGGAAAAAAATTATTCTGGCTCCATTGTCAGAATTCAGAGAAAACGTTTTCTTTTTCTTTAATAAATCATTATTATTATTATTATTATTATTATTATTATTTAGTTAATTTAATCTTTATACTCAAAGTTGAGAAAAAAAATCTCCAAAAAAAGAAGAAACTTTGACCTAAATATCATCACAGAGTAAAAATATTTTAAAAACCAGAAAAAAAAGTCAGAATATTGACTTGAATCTCAGAACAATAATAATAATAATAATAATAATAATAGTTATTAGAAAAAAAGAAACTAAAAATACAAATGTAAAATCTGACTTTAATCTCATGATTCTGAAAAAAACATCCAACATTCTGAACTGACGTCGGCGTTCATCTGACAAAGGATGAAAAGAAAAGAAAAAAAAAGAAAGCCAAGGTTCTTCTGCGGACTTCAGACCAAAGAATGTTTCTAATTTGACAAACGTTTATCATCCACATCCTGAAACCAAATTCAACCGTCAATTATTCAGGTTTTAAAAAAGACGAGAAAGAAAAAAATCTGTCAACAAAAAACTGGAAGGAAAAAAAAAAATACAAAAAAAAAATCTTCATATTCTGTTTTCAGATTAAATCAAAAATGAGTTTCTTTTAAAATTATTTTGGATTCTTTCAGTAAAATCATCTTGACGAAAGTCTAAGAAAAAAAAAGAGCTTTCCTTTCTCACAAACTTAAGTCCAAACAGTAATCAGATTACATTTCTGACGGTTTTATTTCGTTAATCTGCAGAAAAACTGTCCCAGGTCGACGTTTCAAATCCACATCCATCGTTAGTTTGTGTGAACCGTCAGGATCTCAGGTGGCAACGCAGTAACAAACTCACGGCGGGCGGAGGGAGGGAAGGTGGCGCCGGCGAGGCCGCCGGAAACACGTATCACGGTTCTCTGGCGGCGAGCTGCAGACGCGACGCGCAGACGGGAGTCCTGCACACCGACTGCAGCTCAGAGCTGCATCCATAGTGGAGACCACACACACACACATACATACATACATACACACACATACAGACAGACACACACATACACACGCATACATACAGACACACACATACACACGCATACATACAGACAGACACACATACATACAGACACACATACACACACACGCTACACCAGCTTCTTGGCCTCGAAGAAGCTCTTGAGGTGCCTCATCTGCCAGATGCCGATGGCCACCAGGATGAGCGTCTGCACGATGGACCACCACAGGACGCGCTGGTTCGTGCTCTCGCTGGTCTGTCGGAAACGCTCCTCACGATACTGCAGGACACACAGGGACAACACGTTAGAGCTCTGCTGACTGTTTTCTTCATTCCGCTCCCGCTGCATTTCTGACCATTACCGCCCGCACCCGCAATGTGTGTGTTACACATAATTTGTGCTGATTACAAATAATATAATATATTACAAATAATAGCACTGACTAAAACACCTGCAGAAATACTGCAGGAATGACATAGCAGCAGTTAAATGCAGCCTTCTGTAAGCTTTAAATATCCACTGGGCTTACATCAAATACATCAAAACACAACAATAAAAAACTGTTTTCTGAACTTATCAATATGACTCTGTCCATCACAGGATAAGTAAAATGGATCACTGCAAAAACTCAAAATCTTAACAAGAATATTTGTCTCAATCTCATTACACGTAAAACAAGACTCATCACTGGAAAAAACAACAATTTTCACCTGTTTCAAGTAGATTTTCACTTGAAATAAGTAGAAAAATCTGCCACTGGAACAAGATTTTTTTGCTTGTAATAAGAAGATAAATCTTGTCCCACTGGCAGATTTTCCTACTTATTTCAAGTGAAAATTTACCTGAAACAGGTGAAAATTGTCAAATTTTTCTGGTGATGACTCTAAATGTTGAAATAGCAGTAATACCTCATTCAGTGATGAAATTACATAAGGGATGGAAAGGGGGATGGCATTTTTACAGGGGGGATGATTTTGACCATTTTTATTTCAGCCATCCCTCCTCATCTCGAGTACTGGTTACACTCCCGCCCGCTCCCGCAAAACTCAGAGAATTCATGCCGCACAATGATAGAGATGCATTGATTTTGTGTCTTCTCCCGTCCCGCAAGAGAAACGTCCTTGACAAATCTATCTGATTTAATGTTAACATGATCATTGTGGAGCTTGATGGATAATTGACAGTTCATAGGTCACCTGACTGAAAGTTAGATGCAAACCCATCATTGTCATCATCGCACGCTTTTTCGCGCATGCATCAATTATGTGATTGAAGTTATAGCAACGAGAGTAGGCTGAGAAAATACTAACAAATAACGAACGAAACTAATTCATTTAACAAATGAATCACTTGGTCATTACATTGCTGTGGAGGAAGAGAATGCTGATGACCGACTTGAGGTCCCAATCCCTGCATCTCTCTTCTAAGATGCTCCACAGACACTAAACGCAGTTTTCCAAATATCTGACTGGCCTTGCTTTATCTTTGTTTTGTAAAGACCTTGTTTGAGGTTTATTTTCCACGTCATTGATTTCCACCTTGTCGCTAGACTACATCCCGATCCCGCATTGTTTTTTTTTGGCCGCCCACTCCCACCCGCAGGAGAGTTCAAACCGCCCGCTCCTGTGAAATTTGTGTTGGGTCCCGTGGGACCCGGTGGGACCCAATCCCAATGCAGCCCTCTACAACCCGTCCTCAGCCCACAGCCCAGTTCTGACTGACCCGCTGGTAGTTCTGCTCCTTCTGGACCTGGTCCACCTGCTCCACCAGCTGCCGCACCCGCAGCTGCAGCTCCGTCAGCTTGTCCTTGGCGGCGATCTCTGCGTAGTTGTTGGCGTGTTCGCCGACCTGGATGTCCAGGTGAACCCTCTGCAAAAGAAGCACCGGGAGTCCGTCAGAGCTAAAGAACAAGGGCCGGGCCTCGGCAGAACCTCAGCAGAACCTCACCAGCATGCCCCCGGCGAACAGCGAGAACTTGGAGGAGTTGGAGTGCAGGCAGATCTGGTGCTCTCCAGGCGTGTGGGACGTGAAGGTGAAGCGGCCCTCCGAGCCGTACTGGCGGGACAGGATGACCTGCAGGAGACAGACGGGCCGTCAGAGCCGGACCGGTCCAGGCCTAGACCGGTCTGGACCGGCTCAGATCACCTGACACACTCGTCCAACTGGGACCAACAACTTCCTTTCAGAACCGCCTCAGAACAGTAAGTTTTATACCTATAAAATCTGAGGTTTTTATTCATATTCTGAGATTTTGATATTTATATATCTATAAAATTTGTGTTTTTTGTTTATATTCTGAAATTTTGATGGTTTAAATCTATAAAATCTGAGGTGTTTAATCATATTCTGAAATTTTGATGGTTTAAATCTATAAAATCTGAGGGTTTATTCATATTCTGAGATTTTAAATCTATGAAATCTGAGGTTTTTTTCATATTCTGATATTTTAAATCTATGAAATCTGAGGTTTTTATTCACATTTGAATATTTTGATGGTTTAAATCTATAAAACCTGAGGTTTTAATTCATAATCTGAGATTTTGATGGTTTATACCAATAAAAAAAATTATACCAATAAAATCTGGTTTTTATTCGTAATCTGAGATTTTGATGGTTATATCTATAACATCTGAGGTTTTTTCCATATTCTGATATTTTAAATCTATGAAATCTGAGGTTTTTATTCACATTTGGATATTTTGATGGTTTAAATCTATAAAATCTGAGGTTTTTATTCACATTCTGACAATCTGCTGGTTTAAATCTATAAAACCTGAGGTTTTAATTCATAATCTGAGATTTTGATGGTTTATACCAATAAAATCTGGTTTTTATTCGTAATATGAGATTTTGATGGTTTATATCAATAAAATTTGAGGTTTTTATTCATAATCTGAGATTTTGATGGTTTATATCAATAAAATTTGAGGTTTTAATTCATATTCTGAGATTTTGATGGTTTAAATCTATAAAACTAGGGATATAAAACTCTGGTGTAAAGTCTGTTTTATCGTTAGTGCGTCGGTATCAGCCGGGGCAGACCTAAAGGTGTTTTTCTGGTTTAATAAAGGCCGTATTTACTCAAAGGTTTGGTTTAAATCTGGACTTCAGGGTGGAACGTTAAACGTGTTCTGGGTTCAGTTTGGGGTTTTCTCTTTGGGGACATCTAGTGGTGAATCTGCAGACTTCAGTCAGGATTCTGGGGTTCACCTTGTCGTCGGGGTCCTTGACTTCCACGAACATGCCCAGGCCCTGAGTGGCCGGCAGGTACTCCTCCTTCTGCTTGTCATAGAGCTGAGTCCGGTAGTTACCTGCACACACACACACAGGTCTTTACTTCCAAGGACGTGTCAGATATATTTCACCTTCCGTGGTTGCAGTGAGGTCAAGGATTCACGGTTGACCCGGTAAAACCACTTAACCCAGGTCAGATAATCCAAGGCTCAAGGGGCAAGAAATCAGACAGTTATTCAGAAATAATAAAACATCATTGGTTCGGCTCAGCGGCAGCATTATTCAGTGTAAAGGAGACAAAACCTCAGGTAAACAACAATATAAAGATGGGTGGGGGGCAGTAACTGAAAACTGAGGTTTCCTGTCCGACTCCCGAAGAAATTCGGGTTTTTGGCAATTTAAACTCAACGATCAGGTTCGGGTCCGGGCTTTGACCGGGTCACTCCAGAACCGTGATCTTTTTTCAGCCAGTCTGATGTAGATTTACAGCTGGGCTTCACCGTCATGCCCCCCCCCATCCCCCCCCAGACCATGACCCCGCCGCCACTGTGCTTGACAGGCTGTTTCTGGTCTGACCTTGGATAAACTAGAAAGGAGAGCAGCTCCTACGGGACAAATAACACAAATCTAATCTAATCTCCTGCAACCACTGTTGTGATTTGACCCTTCGCCCCCGTTGCTAGGTCGGCATCACTTTATTTATAATTAATGTACCAAAGAAAATCAACAGCAACTAGATATAAATAAAAAGGAACACCTCAGGTACCGTGTAGTGAGTTCAATAAACTGAGATTTTCGGCAAAAACAAGATATTTTGATGAGTTTAGCTGATATCACGGTGGAAGATGCAGTCGTCGACATAGCTTTTTCGTAATTTACGGTTGGTTTTGGGGTGAAATGTTTCCTGTGATTCTCTCTGGGAAGCGGGTGTCACTTTTACAACTTTTACAAACCGTTTAACCATCTTAAGATAAATAAATAAAAGCTTTCGCTGTCGTAGCCATGGGTTGTAGCTGCTGCCGAGCCGACTTTGCTTTGGAAGTACGGATCGGATTTCTGCCAGTTTGGGGATAAAAATACGCTGCAGCCTCACAACACTACAAAATAGTAATTTTACTAATATAAAGTTTGAAAAAATAATCCAGTTATTTAGATTCTGATACAAGGCAAGTAAAAACTACTCTTTTTCCATCGACGTGAACGAGAGAGACGGCTGTTTGATCCAACCGGATATTCTGACCCGGATGAAGCAACGGAGGAGGATGTTTCTGATTGGTCAGTCAGGGACCAATCAGACGGCTGACAAAGGGTCAATTATATTCCAGTTAAATCTGATTTGTTAGAATTGGTTCATTGATTCCAGATCAAAAAGACTCTGCTAAGTTACACTCTTTTTTAAATGGTGTTTGAAAATTAACAACACTTAATTCAAAAGACAAAAGACCGTTGGAAAGTGAAGCAGAGAGACAACGAGGAAGTTAGTAGTGGTGGGGAAAAAAATCGATATTGCAATATATTGTTGCACTCTCTGTCGCAACAAATAAACGATAAACTGACACCAAATATCGATATTTTATTACAACACACATAATGGATTTACCCGGTTGTCCCCGCACTATTGTACTATGCAAAATTAAGTTGATTACTGACTTCAGTATTAGAAACAAAGCAGTGCACTGTCCTGGTTTATATAAAACATGCTATTAATGTTCATGCACTTCAATTTCTCCAGCTGTACAGTGTTTACATTTACAAGACTAGGAGGCAATGAGGCTCGATACAAATGCTCTTTCTTTGTACACCGTATTAAGTTTTGGCATTGAATAAATGCATAACTACAGACGTTTTCCTTTTTATGGGTATTTTTTCTTTTTCAGTCACATATATCGTGATATATCGTTGATGAAATTTCTTACAATATATTGAATATCGTAGTATCGTTATCGTGGGCCACATATTGCCACAGTATTGAATCGTGAGTGACCTGTATCGTCCCACCCCTAGTAGTTACTAGTACTGTGATGTTTCTGATCAGGGACCCATCAGAAGGTCGACAGAGGGTCAATTATCTTTCCCAGTAGATAATACTGAACTCCAGGGAGTTTTTACAGCTTTAAAGCCGTTTCCAGGTCAACAGCTGCTCCTCTAAAACCTCTGCTGATGTCGTTCCTTGCTGGCCTGGTGTTCACAACAGGAAGTGTCTTCACGGGTTTAAGCAACCAAAGCTCGCACTTACCGCCTGCTGCCGTGTTAAACGTGTTAAACATGTTAACCTTGTTAAACTCGGGTCTGAACTTGAGTTTATTTGGTTAAAACCTGCGAACTTCTCCAGGTTTGTTGACTAGCCGCTAGCACCCACTCACCGATTATCATCGTCTCGTCCGGGATTTCCTCGATGAAACATTTCTTCTCGGTCTCCCCGATGTGAAAGTACAGAGAGGAGCCGCAGGAGCAGAAAAGACAGAGAAATAGAAGTGAAAACACGCGCGGCTGCATCCCGACTCTCTGCAACGCCATCTTCCTGCCGGGCCGGAACTCCATCTGAGCATGCGCAGCCAGCGCAGTGCCACGTCAACCCTCAGCGGACTCCCACCAATCAGAGCGCTGCGAGGGCATGCTGGGTAATGTAGTCTTCGACGTTGCAACGGCGTTATCACAAGACGGCACTAGCGACGCTGGCGCGGGTTTCCGGGTTATAAAAACCCACTGTCAACAACATTTCAAAGTAGAGGGCCCCCCCTCTGCCCTAAGGGGGGCCCAATGAGAGGGCCCCGTTTTGTGTGATATGTTCATATATAATCGTAAAATTTGTAGGTTATAATAACGATAACATGTGCATTGTGCGGCCAGTGTAGGTTCATTCTTACTTTACAACTGTCCTGAACGCATCAGGGCTGTGAGCCAACCTGATTGGCTGGAACTTAACTTGTTTCGTTTTTTTTTACATTTGAACTAACTCGTCTTGTATGTGAGACTGCAGCGTTTTGGAGGGAACTTTGAAAGAGGAAAAATGGAGAAGAAAAAGCACCAGTCTGGATCGTTAAAAAGAAAGGTAAAAGAGAGAAAGGAGAGGCTAGTTGCTTCCTGTCCGCGGCGGAGGTGTGAGGAGAGCGGCGGACAGTCCGCCGCTCACCTCACATTTTGCAACGGCGCCGGTGGCTGATGAGGAGGCTAGTGTTAGCTGGAGCGGCCGTTACATTGTTTTCCACGTTACTTGGAATATATTGTTCGAGCCGAGGATGATGTTCTGGAGTTCGGAGTCTGTGAATTGGTGCAGCGGCAACAAGCGCAGATACAGCAATCGGTGAGCACATAAATAATGATCAGAATGTTGTTATTGCCTTGACCACCTTAATGTACCTTGTGTTGTTGTCAACTGTAATAGACCGCCGAGTCTATTTCTATTTGAATGCATATTGTGTGCAGTTGATACATTTTTAATAGGCTATGCGTTTTGTTGTGTTTAGACCGCCGTGTCAATTTTCTATTTATAGATCTCATTAATGGCCTTATAGACAATTGTGTCTATATTCTATCAGAATAGATTGTGTAATTGTAGTTTACATTTTATGTTTTAAGTTGTATTAAAGATGGTTTAGTTCAGACCCTGTGAGTCACCGCCACAGCACCAAGGACAGCGACGCGCTCAGATTGACGGCTGTCAGGCTGCGTGGCGTGTGTGTGTGTGTGTGTGTGTGTGTGTGTGTGTGTGTGTGTGTGTGTGTGTGTGTGTGTGTGTGTGTGTGTGTGTGTGTGTGTGTGTGTGTGTGTGTGTGTGTGTGTGTGTGTGTGTGTGTGTGTGTGTGTGTGTGTGTGTGTGTGTGTGAACTGGTTTGTGGCTTTCTGAGGCACCTAGGCTTGCTTAGCTCAGTAAATGTGAGCATTTGTGTTGTTTGCTGGGTATGATGAGGTGTCCGTTATCTTTGTTGGTATTTTGCTGAATGCAGCAATAAAATGAGGAGGATAATAATTATAATTGTTGTCATGACACTTTCTGTGGCTTTCTCGTTTCTCATTAAGTTTTTACTCCTTATATTGTCTAAAATTGAATAGGGGAATACACAGAGCTTTGCCCTGTTGCACTATTCACCACCCTGCAGTTATTATTATCCTGTGCTATGCATTCATCTGCTGATCTGGAATAGTCTTTTTTGTTATAATCATTGAAGCTGCTTGTGGCTGTCAATCTGTTTCTAAACGACTTAAAGTCATGCAAAGTTAACCAATCCGACCCGTAAGATCCCAAAAATCCCAAAGCGCGCGCACGCAGTTTAGGCCTCCGCTCGCAAGGGCCCCTTTGGGCTCAGAACCCATAAGGGATTACACCTGGCGACGCCCCTGCAAGACGGGGTTACTAATTTTCATTGTTGGTAATAATAATGACAATAAACGTGAGTTGAAAAGCGTTATTTACTAATTATGAACGGAATTAATTAGTTATATGGGCTCAAATTAATGCCATAAATATGTTGTATCTGTAAATAAACTTTGTACTTGTAGAAATATTTCGTGCGTGTGCAAAAAATATTTGTACTTGCAAAAAATATTTTTTGCAAGTACAAATATTTTTTGCACACGCACAAACTATTTCTACAAGTACAAAGTTTATTTATAGATACAAAATATTTATGGCATTAATTTGAGCCCATACAGTTATTCATTTCAACCTCTCAGCCACTTCATATTTACAAAGATTGTGTTGACAGAATGAATTAAAAGCTTCAGTTTTATACACTTATTTTCACATTAATCATTCATTTTTAATATATTTCTTTATTTGCATTTATACCTTTATATTCTTTTTTGTAAAGTATTAACATATTTATCTAGATATCTTTGTTTATCCTTATAGATTTGCATTTAATTATATCATGCATTTATTTTTATATTTGTTAATCATTTATGAAATAAAAAGCCTCAAGCAGTAGATACATTATCAATGAAATAAATTAAATAATCAAATAAATGGAAAGAAATGTGGATTAAAGAAAACTAAAACTAAAATGTTTACAAAGATTCCTCGGGTTTCCGTTTTTTTGGTCTCAATATTCACACATTTATGTTTTTTTTTATTGGTTTCTCTTTTGTTTTATTCAGTTTTCTTGCCCAACAACTGTTCATTGAATCAACACATCAACAGTTGCACTTTTTGATTTTCTCAGTGGATCCTCAACTGTTGTTTAAAATAACATATTTTATTGCAAAAACTATTAACCCCACGATGTCTTTCTCTAGCAGGTTAGTTCCTGTTTGGTCAAATATTATCTCAAAGGATTTGATTTAATTTCTATTTCCCATTAATGCTTTTTTATTTTCTATCTTATCTATTTATATTCACTTTTTTAAAACATCTTTCTTGTTAATGAACTGTTATTATTTGTTATATTCTCTCTAAATGAATGTATGGACATACAAGAAAATAAAATAAATACATTCTATGTCCCTGTCAATTCTGCAGGACACCAGATGACCTAAATTATGAATGAAATAAATCAAATAATTAAATAAATGGAAAGAAATGTATACAAAAAAATTATTTCATACGTATAAAAAAATAAAAAATAATACCATATCCTGAGAATGGTTTAAAGAAAAATAAAACAAAATTTATTACAAAGATTCATCGTGTTTCAGTTTTTTTGGTCTCAATATTCACACATTTATGGTTTTTTATTTGTTCCTTTTGTTTTATTCAGTTTTCTTGCCCTACAACTGTTGAATGAACACGTCAAAAGTTGAACTTTTTGATTTTCTCAGTCGATGCTCAACTGTTATTTAGTTAAGTAAGTTATTTTATTGGAAAAACTACCGACACCACAATGTCTTTCTCGAGCAGGTTACTTCCTGTTTGGTAAAATATTATCTTGATGGATTTGCTTTAATTTGTATTTCCCATTAACACTTTAGTAATTTATTTTCTATCTTATTTATGTATATTCAATTTTTTAAAACATATTTCTTGTTATGGAATTGTTATTATTTATTATATTCTCTCTAAAAGAAGTTATGGACATACATGTCCCTGTCAACCTGCAGGACGCCGGATGACCAGTAGGGGGCGGCCGCTGCACGGACTCGGAATTTGAGCATCGAAGAAGAACGTCCTCCAAGCCGTTTCCATAGCAACCTGCCGGAGTCAGACATGGGTCGCGGTGAGTTTCACATTAATTGTCTGTTTCTGACGAACGTGGGAGATTATGGTGCCAGAATTGGCTCCAAATTAACCAAAAAAACAAGGTTTTTGAAGAATGCGTGAATTAAATAAAAGTTACTGAGAGAAAAGTCAGAGTTTTCACTCTGTTGTTAGCCACATGCTAACAAAGCAGCTGCTGCAGAATCCCGATAAAAGAGCAGAAAACTCGTCAAAACGCTGATTTATAACGTTATAACCACCTGCTACTAAAGCAAAAACAGTCTACATGATTGAATAACTGTCTAAAACTACAGTGAGCGTATTTGTAGTTTTTCACTACTGAACGACTCACATCCAAATATTTAATAATGCACAAATCAGCTTTAAAGTTTACATTAATAATAATAACAAGCACCGAATTAGTTGGTTCTAAGAGATGTACTGGTTTCATGTCTTTTTGTTAGTTTTTATTGCGTGAGTTAATAAGAAACTCTTAGTAATTTGAAACTGCGTCACATTTCTGTGGAGTTTGGTTGAAGCTGTTTCCTGTTTGTCCGCAGGGAGCCAGCCAATCGTATCCTTCACATCCACGTGTAATAATAACAATACTAACAACAAGTGTCAGTGTGCACATCCCTCTGTCCCCCTGTTGTCCTTGACCCTGCACCCCCCAGTCCTCGTCCACGCCGCTGCAGATCCTCTTCCACCTCAACAGCTGGTATTTTGCAGCTTTCTACCTGGCAGAGATCCTCATGTTCATCTATAAAGGTGAGTCAGCAGGTTTCATAAATCAGGATCTTCTCAGTGGTCACATTTTTCAGTGGTTTCTTTTCCCAGCTCTCAATTACCCTGCAGACTTTTGACATCATCACAAAAATAAACATGATTCATGCTACTATGAATAATGAAGCTGGTTAAAGACAGCACCAGATAAGGTTGTAAACAAACATCTGATGAAGATACCTGAGGGGTATTCCAGGAAGCGGGTTTAGTGAAAACTCTGAGTTTGTTAAGCCTGAGATGAGGGAAATCCAGAGTTTTCAGTTCCACAAAGCGAGTTAACTCAAACTCTGAGTCCGTTACTATGGCAACTGACCCTGTGAACCTAACCTGCTCGCTAGCAGGTTTTCTTCAATAAACCCTGAGTTTCTCTCCGTCTCCTCCCTCAGTGGCGTCAATTCAGCCAATGGGCCTTTACGCAATATGCATCCGTTTTCTGCACCACGGACAGCAAGCGGCAGAGTTAGAGAGCAGAAAAAGCGTATCTGACAAACGCAATTTAACTCATTCGGTTCACTTTATTCACTATGTCAGTGCAACAATATCACAGAGACATCCGAGTTTAACTTCAAACAGTTAAAGTCCAAATGCAAAAAGGAGAGGGAGGGAGCAGAAGAGAGAAAGAGAGAGAGAGTAAAAAAAAAAGTCAAATATTTCCCTTAAACAGATTTATAAGAGGGTAGGGTGATTTGATATCTTACCTTAAGATGAACTTGCATAATTAATCCATCAGTGGCTAACAGCCTCGTTAATATCTTCTGCTGCTGGGGCAACATTGGACCCATCACTTGCCTTCTTTCTTTCTTTTTTATAATTGCGTGGTTGTCTGCTTCCTTTTCATTTTTGTAAGTTAGTAACACTGCAGATCGCGCTAAAAACGCGATTGATAGCGACCACTGTCTTCAGGGACGCTGGGACATCACATTTCAAGATATGAGGGGGTTAGGGGGGGGGGGATCCATCATGTTGTTCTGATATGCATTTGTAGTTATTTTATATGTATTAAGTAATAGAATAAATCAATACAAATAGACACAGAGTAATTCCATAAATGCATTAAAAAAAAACAAAAAAACATTTACATTTTCCCCTGAAGCCGAGGTGTGGCGGCTGCCCCTGATCTAAATGACAATGGCCGGGTTTCCCAGATCAGTTAAGTAGTTCTTAACAGCGAAAGACTTCTTTCAAACCTTCTTAAGGAGCCTGTGAAAGAAAATCGCGTTTCCCAGAGTCGCTCTTAGCTTAAGTATCTCTTTCACTAAGAAGGAAATGAAAGATGCTGCTGACCCAGTCTTTACAACCATCTTAGTGAACAAAGACTCACAGATCCAGCCGCGTCAGGCAAAACAATATTACACCAAGCAATGAGATATTAAAACAATGCACCCCGCACAAGTTTTGATCTATTTTATACTTTAGATTTATATTGTTTAGCATTTATTGGTGACAGCAAAGGGGGGAAAAAAAAGAAAAATAAGGAATAACAAGTGTGTTCCTGTATATGCTTTATGCATTACGCACAAATAAAACGATCATCATGAATATCATTTATTTGATGATTTGGCTGCTATACAGCATGTTCTCGCTGCAAATCAACCGCGTCACCGTGCGCGAAGCAGAACTGTTTTTATGAACGCATTCGTGCGTCAGCACTTCAGTCCCCTGGACGTGCTGTCGGACCGCGCTGTCCAGGCAGCCGTGACACTGATCCTCCTGCATTGCGCCCGAGCGCATCTATGTGATGACAGGGAAGCAGCAGCTGATCAACGGGATCCTTTGATGAATCGTTCATTACAGTCTCAAATATAATCAATGGTGTCGGTTTATATTAAAGAATCTTTTTGCCCAGAAGAAAAAAGAGTGAAGACAACGACCCATAACTATTTTCTTCTCTTGAAAAAACCCACCTGCGGGATGCAGCAGCATCAGAAGAGCAGGAATACGTGCGTGGCGGGGATGATCTCTGCAATCTGAAGCCCTCTATAATTGTAAAAAGAATTTCACTTATCACGGGTTCTTTTTGGAACATAACCCCTGCGAAAAACCAGGGATTGCTGTAATTCCACGTTGCGATTTGCGAAACTCGCCTTCTCTTGGCTCATGTTTTTGAACGCACACACACGCCCACCACGTTTCCTCCCGGTTTCTGCGTGTGGGGAAAAAAAGCCTCACTGTAGCCAGAAATAACGGAGTAACGCACCGTTTGGATGAAAAAGGGTAATTGAATTATATTTATCATCTTAATTTTTCATTATAACGCACAGGCAGCAGGGAATTAGTGCGTTAGGTAGCAGTGCTGCGTGTGAAAATGCGCTGATAGTGATCGGTGATCGATTTGCCTGGCATCGATTGATTTGGTTTCAGAACCGGACAGCTCCTCCAAAGAGCGTCTGAAAGAGCGAAACTAAAGAACGGTGTTAAGAAGTCATCTGGGAAACACCCATATCTTAGGATTCTCTCTTAGTTCAAACCTTCTTTGAACCTCTCTTAAATCCTTAAGAGAGGTTGGATCTGGGAAACCCGGCCAATAACATTCCACCACTGTTTTCATCTGTAATATTATAAGACAGTGTGCTTAAATGTTAAATGAATACTGCATTCAAACTTACACATTGACTGCAGCAACTTTCTCCCATGGCAATTGTCTCTCCTTTGCTGCTGCAGCTGTGTTTTTTTTTCCGAAATATGCTCTCATACTCGCCATACACACGTATTAACACTTCTAACTCCAGTGGCGTCAAGTATGTCAGAGTTGATTGAACTAACTCATATCCGCTGTTCTGGAACCAAAAACTCAGAGTTTCCTATCTCAGGATAAGTCAACTCAGAGTTCAGGTTTAAACTCAGATTTTGTTGATCCTGCTTCCTGGAATACCCTTCTGGTGATTTTTGAGCGTTACTTTGCCACCAAAATTCTTTCCAGGTTATAAGCTATGGAAGTAAATCTGTGTCATCGGATTTTGAAAGAAAAAAGTGATTGAATTTCTAGCACTGATGAATGCATTGAATTTATGTATCTGAATGTTTTTTTTTTTAACATGAACATATTCAACTGCAAATAATTCAACCTCAAAAAATTGAACCACGACATCTGGGAACCCAAGGAAGAGCAATCAACCTGTCTTTTAGAGATGTGTCCACAGAGGTGCTACGAGGACCAAGTCCGTATTAGAGCAAATACCTTGTTGTTGCTTCAACTTTAACGCAAACGCAGCGACGTAACTGACATTTGCAGCGACGTAATGACGTGGCTCCCCTTAGCAGCCGAGCTGTGGAAAAACAAACCGGTTCTCAAGTTGAACCAGTTGTGAACCAGAACTGGAACTGGTTTGGTGGAAAGGGGGTAGATGTGGTCTTGAATTTGATGTCTCAGAGAAGTTGGGACACGGGCATCAAAGGGCTCGAGAAGTAAGTGGTGCTGAAAAGAAGGAGGTAACTGGATATATTTAATATATTGGTTTCCTAGTTCAGTCGGCTGCTCAGGCGGGACGTCGGCTCATCACAAACCTGGTTTGGCTGGAGGTTGGATGTCATCAGGTCCGTGACAGGACCAGCAGAATCTCCCGTCTGCAGTTTGGACCAGAGACGGAGGGCGATGAAGAAACGTCCTCATCCTTGGAGTTTTGTAACGGAGTTGCGATGGAAACTAAAAGCGGTGTCCTCTGTCTCCGGGTGTCCCAGGGGTGCTGCTGCCGTACCCGTCAGACAACCTGGTCCTGGACGTGGTCCTGCTGCTGCTCTTCCTCGGCCTGGAGACGCTGAGGATCTTCTACGGTGAGCAACGACGATGTTAAAAACAGAATCTGTAGCGCAGCAGAGGCTGAAATTAATTTTTATAGACTGAAATTAGAAAAAAACAACATTTTAACTGATATAATTTATTTATCTTAATCTTGGGTTTATGGTGCGATAGTCCAGCTCTGAAACAGTTCTGCAGACTTCACAGCCTCTTTTTGCAGCAACGGCACCTCTGACCACTGGGGGGCAGCACATCACAGGAAGATTAATTCAGTTACTACACAGGGTGATTTTAATTTCAAGCTCTAAGCCAAAATTTAAAAGAACTGCAGGAAATAAAGATTTTATTAATCAATGTAATAAATATTTAGTTTGAAGTTTGTGAACCGTCTTCCGAAAAAGAGTATGTCACAGCTCCAACTGCTCCAGAATTCAGCAGCACACGTGCTGACGAAGACCAGAAGGTGGGCTCACATTACACCAGTTTTAGAATCGCTGCATTGGCTCCGTGTACGCTTCAGGATCGATTTTAAGGTTCTTTTACTTGTTTATAAGTGTCTTAACGGCCTTGGCCCTTCTTATCTCTCAGACATGCTTTTACCATATCAGTCCTCGCGGACCCTGAGATCCTCCGGACCGGTACCGGTCTTTTATCAGTTCCCAAAGTTAGAACGAAAACCTTTGGTGAAGCTTCATTTTACTTTTATGGCCCACACCGGTGGAACAGCCTGCCGGAGGAACTCAGGGCCGCAGAGTCTGTCCATGCTTTTAAAGGTCGGCTCAAGACTCACCTTTTTAAATTAGCTTTTAACTGAGTCTCCTTTTACTTGTTTAACACTACTTACTTATTTTTTCCTTTATGTCATTTTATTGCTCTTAATTTCCTCTTAAAGCTTTCATTAATTATGTATTGCTTCTACTGCCTTAGTGCCCATAAGTTATCTTTTATATATTAACATTCATTTATGCTGTTTTTAGTATGTTTTACACTCCTTTTAGTTCTGTTCATATCTTTTTTATTGTCTAGCTCTGGCTCAGAATAAAATATAAAGTTTTAAGCATCTCGTCCCGGTCCAGGCATGAAGGGGAACCTGTGCGAGCGCTCCCTGTCCACGTGCACGTCCCTGCTGATCCTGCTGCTGTGCGCGGCGCTGGCCGTGTACTTCCTGCTGCTGCAGACCTTCGTCCTGCGGCTGGAGTTCCTCCTCAACGCCGTGCTGCTCTGCTTCTACGGCCTGGAGCTGCTGCTGGGGCTGCTGTCCGTGTCCGCCTTCTCCAGGTGACCCTGCCCCCCCCCTCCCACCGGTCCGGTCCGCCGCCGGGTAAAAGCTGGCGTTAACTAAGTCTCTCTCGTCCTGCAGGTCCAAAGTCTACTGAGGAAGCAGCTGTCAATCAAACCCAGCGGGACCCAGGACCAAACCCAGAACTTTATTTTTCTACACGTCTGAATTTTTCTACCGAGTCGATTTTCTGTAAATAAAAGTTGAATTTTGTAAATAAACATCCAAACTGACATAAAGGAGATGTTTTAATCCATTGTCAGATCCTCTTGGTACTGTTTTTGATAAAAAATAATAAATTAATCTGACGTCCTTCAGAAAAACACAACGCTTTTACTCACCGACTCATTTAATGGAACGAAGGAAACAAGAAAACAACAATCATGTGGATCAATGTTTTCAGATTAATGTGCAGCAGCTGCTTCTCTAACACCACTGCTGATGTCTTTTCCTCTTGGTTTTGTGTTAACACACGGGATTGAAGACTAAAAAAACTGCTAGAACAGCTGCTGTCATCAGTCTGGACCCTGCTGACGACCTGATCATCGATGTTTTTCTGCCCATCAGGAGACGGTCAGCTGGGACTTCAGGGATCATCCAGGTAAAGACGGTATAAAAGAACTGGATGTCTCAGAAACTTCCCCTCAGGGACACCAGCAGAAGCTGGCCCCGCCCACTTTTGGTTACTCCAGACATGGACATCAGCATGAAATCAATCTGATCGATTCCCTCCTGATATCTAACGTCACTTCAGAAATGGTCATCTGTGATTGACAGGAGGTGGGTGTGTCCCTGTTTAAGGAAAGTCTCCGGATGACGTCACTGCGAGCTTGTCCAGTTCTTTTAATATTAATAATAATAATAATACATTTTATTTATAACGCACTCTATATTTAGTAATCTCCAAGTGCTACAGAGCAGAAAAATAAAACATGAACATTTTTTTTAAATATATTTAAAAACAGAGCATGCTTTAAGCTTTCTTAAAAAGGGGAATTTTCAGGTCATGTTAAAAAGCTTTAATAGTCAATACTTTGATACAGCCGTTTTGTTCTGACCAAATTGTGAGACAGACATTTAATTACGACCTTATTGTGTCTCTGTTTAGTTTAACAGGGTTTTCATAAATAGGGCTTGGTCACCAAGGTGCATTCTGGGACGCGGCGGCCGTGTTGGCAGCCTGGTGAGTGTAAACACACAGCAGTGTAGTAGCACCAAGTGAACAGACGGAACGCAAAAAAAGATGTTAAAATGCCAGAAAGGAACTGGAATTTTCCGGGATACCTTAAACAAGAAAGCCAGGGAATATGGAGAAAATAATGATTATTAACGGTCTGGCTCCATATGAAATCCCTACTAAAGAGTGGAGCTCCGACGAGGACTTACTGCCGCAGTTCTGCTCAACCCACGTCTTCGGCTACTTTGTTTGCGAGTGTTTGGCAGCTGCTTTGGTAAATAAAATGTTTGACTCGCCATGTGTTTCAATAAATTTGTATAATAGTACAACATACAGTACATTTTTGTATTAGTCTTACTTTTTTCTTTTCTTTTTTTTGACCGCTATATTATGCGGAAGAGGCTCCGAGGCGTGAGCAATATTTTTGTTTTCCTCGTGGGATTATTTTTTTCCTCTGCAGCTACAAATAGAGTTAATATTTTTGCCTCAACAAACTAGTTTTATTTGAAGATTGGGGTTATTCGCACCGCAGAGAGCTGGCCAGCAAATGCTTTTAGCTCGAGAAGAATCGGGAATAAAACCCGTATGAATGATCCGACCCCGGTCTGTGTGAGTGTTTGTTTGTGGTTTACTGTGGAAGGTTATGTTTGGTCGTCTTACTGCCGCGATCCAAGCGAGCCAACGACTCTTTTACTCTGTGTATCTCAGATACTTGGCCTCCGTGGTTCTGCCTCCGAGCAGGAAAGCGGTGAAAAGTTAAACCATTAGCGATCTTTTCCCCACGTCTGTTATGTGTGGAGCTGCTGCAGCTACAACACAGAAACCGGGTTACCATGGTTACAGAATAACTGAAGGTAACGATTACAAGTACTGGTAAGCTAAGACAAAACGAAGAGGGAGCACGTCTGTACACAGTGCGCAGTGGTCCGAAGAGCAGCTCAGGTAGCATCCAACAGGGCGGCTCCGCCAGGTGATGACGTCAAGACGACCAAGCCCTATACTGAAACAAAAAGGAGGAAAAAACGTTTCTATATCGTTTTTTTTTTCACAGGACGTGAAACTCCTCGCCAATAATTTGGAAGCAAAACACCATCAACATGAATATTTGTGTAAAAATACTTTGAACCTTTAACAGCTCGCGGAAGTTACTTAAAAAGAAGAGTTTGGGTTTAAAAACTCACCGACCAGCCGCCAAAACACTAAAATGGAGAGGTTAATGTTTAAATTACACTAGTTCACATTAGTACATGCAGGGAGGGGTAAAAAAAAGTAAAACATATATCGGAACCGGATCGCACTGAGCGCATCGCTGACCAGTGAGCTGGTTTGAAAACCAACAGCTGAACAGTGACATCCAGAAAACTGAGACTGAAGGGAGTTTTCCCATCAAGTGAGTAGCCTTCTAAGTTTGAATAGTTATATTATTGATGTTATCTCTATTTCAATTTTTCAATTTTCAATTTTATTTTATTTATATAGCGTCTAATACAACAAAAGTTGTCTCCAGACGCTTTCCAGAGACCCAGAACATAAACCCCCGAGCAATTATTACATAAACAATGGCAGGTAAAAACTCCCATAGTGGGAGAAAAACCTTAAGCCAAACAGTGGCAAGGAAAAACTCCCCTGTAGGAGGGAAGAAACCTTGAGCAGGACCAGGCTCATGAGGGAGGACCCTCCTGCCGAAGGCCAGACTGGGGGGTCGGGGACGTCAACAGCACACAGCAGTCATGTGGAAGCGGCAACGGGATGACCAGGGGTGGGGACTGCAGGCCAGCATGCAGCTCCCGAAGCTCCGGCCCAATCAGCAAGCCCCAGGTTAGGTTCAGGGTCGGGGAAAGGTTGAGAAGGGGCAGGGCCAGGGAGAGGTGTCTTGACGGACAAATCTCTCCCCCGCCTGACCGGGCCGTTACCTTGCCCCTCTCAGTCCCACGCTGCAGGTTCCAGTGTTGTGCATTCAGAGATGCTCTTCGCCACCAGCAGAGGATGCTGCACCATGTACAAAAGAGAAAAAAGAGAAAAAAGGGGGGCCAGCACAAGAAAATACAGGAGCGATGAACAAAAATTATAGCTATGAGTTACTTATAATAAATAAAAATGGAAATGGAGAAGAGAGGAAGGGAAGAGGAGAGGAGAAGAAAGCTGAGAGGCACCGCCCACTGGATCATGTCGATGCCCCCCTGCAGCATAAGCCTATAGCAGCATATCTACCGCGAAGCTATATTTGAGACTAACTATTATAGTCTTGTTCTATAGCTGCAACTACGACTACTGACTCTAACACACTAGAGTTTACACTACCTAGAGATTTACCAACACCAGCTAGAGGTTTACTAAACACTAACTATAGGCTTTACTAAACAGAAAGGTTTTAAGTTTAGTTTTAAAGGTGGAGGTGGTGTCAGCCTCCTTAACCCAGATTGGAAGTTGGTTCCATAGTATTGGTGCCTGATAGCAGAACGCCCGCCCTCCAAATCTACATTTGGATACTCTAGGAACTACGAGTAAACCTGCACTCCGAGTACAGAGAGCTCTGCCAGGAACATAAGGCACTATCAGGTCTTGCAAATAATGCGGAGCTAAGCCGTTTTGGGCTTTATACGCAAGTAATACAATTTTTAATTGGATTCTGAATTTTACGGGTAGCCAATGGAGCGATGCTAACACTGCAGAGACGTGGTCTCTCCTGCTAATTCCTGTCAGTACTCGAGCTGCTGCATTCTGGATCAGCTGGAGCCTATTCAGCAAATTACTTGGACATCCTGCTAATAACACATTACAGTAATCCAGTCTAGAAGATACAAATGCATGAACTAGTTTTTCTGCATCACTCTGCGGGAGGATTTTCCTAATTTTTGCAATATTACGGAGATGGAAAAATGCTATTTTACAAACCTGATTAACATATGGTTTAAACGACAAATCCTGATCGAAAACAACACCAAGGTTTCTCACAGTTGAACTGGAAGCCATCGCAACACCATCTAATCCCTTCCTAAGATGCTCTGGACCAAGAATGATAACCTCTGTTTTATCTGAATTTAGAAGCAAGAAATTTCTGGACATCCAGTCCTTGATGTCCCTAAGACATGCCTGAAGTTTAACTAACGGTTCTGTTTCATCCGGCTTCATAGACAAATAGAGCTGCGTATCATCAGCATAACAATGAAAGTGTATGACGTGATTCTGGATTATACTTCCCAATGGCTGCATGTATAAACTGAACAAGATTGGCCCTAGCACTGAACCCTGCGGAACACCATAACAGACCCTTGCCTGTTCTGAAGAAACCTCATGTACATGAACAAACTGGAACCTGTCAGATAGATATGATTTAAACCAACGTAGAGCTGTCCCTTTAATCCCAGCAACATGCTCTAACCTGTGCAGTAAAATGCCATGATCTACAGTGTCAAAAGCAGCACTGAGGTCCAGTAGAACCAGTATGGACACTAATCCCTTATCTGAGGCCATAAGGAGGTCATTCGTGACTCGAACCAGTGCTGTCTCTGTGCTATGATGCATTCTGAACCCTGACTGAAAGACTTCAAACAGATCATTTCTATACAAATAGTCACATAACTGGCTTGAAACTGCCTTTTCCAGAATTTTAGATACAAATGGAAGGTTGGAAATTGGTCTATAATTAGCTAAGGTGTCTGGGTCAAGAGAAGGTTTTTTAAGTAAAGGTTTAATTACTGCAACTTTGAAAATCTGTGGTACATATCCTAAATTTAAGGATAGGTTGATTTGGTCCAGTATTGTCGCACCAATAAGAGAAAAAACATTTTTGAATAAGTCGAGTCGGGATGGGGTCTAACATACATGTGGTAGACTAAGCTCTATTGACGAGTGAGGTCAGCTCAGGGAGGTCTATAGGATCAAAACAGTCTAGAGTCAAGTCAGAGCCTAGGGAAGTCGCTAAAGCTGAAGAAACGCCCACAACCGGCTGGTTGATTTCTTCTCTAATTCTCGTGATTTTACTGTTAAGGAAGCTCATAAAGTCCTCACTACTGAGAGCTGCAGGAATGCACGGCTCCACAGAGTTGTGACTCTTTGTCAGCCTGCCTGGCTACAGTGCTGAACAGAAAACGTGGGTTACTTTTGTTATTCTCTATCAATGTTGAATAATAAGCTGTTCTGGTTTTGCGAATGGCTTTTTTATATACTATTAGAATATCTTTCCATTCACGATAAGAGTCTACAGACTTACAAGACTACCACTTCCTTTCCATTTTAAGCAGACCCGTCGCCAGACCTCAGTCTTAAGGGGGGCATATCAACTGCATGGGGGGGGCACCATTACTTCAGCCATATATTTGCGCAGCACTGATACACGTAACCATCACGTTAAACATAACCAACAGCAAATATGACCAGCTATATACCTTATATAGCATAATTCCTCACAATTTTAAGCATAACATCAAAGCAGTATCCACAAAACATTGAAGCAATATCCACAAAACACTTGACTATGCAACATAGATGTAACACCAAACTGAAAAAGCACCACGGCGGGTGCATTTTAAAACAGTCAACAGAGGGATATGCATTTCCATTACGCACACGCGCGCGCACACATATACACACAGACACACGCACTTTGATCCTACTTTTAGTGGAGGCAGCGCTGTCCTCTAATTAGTCCATCCTGTGTCAGTACAGCGGGAGGCGGCGTTTCTCCGAGCTGAACCTCCTCATCAATGAATCCTTCCACTGGGACTTGAACCTGTGAGTGAGGTCCTTTTCAAAAGCGAGCTGAACTAGCTGGGCCTTGCGTCTGTGCAGCATACTGCGCCAATGCTCCGAGAACACGTTTTTGAGCGTGGAAAATTAGTTTTCACATACTGCTGTGGAAGCTCCTAAAGTTAGGGCGTATGCTGTGACAACAGTCGGCATAGCCTGGAGAGCACAGTTGAATGTGCGAAGGATGTTGGCTACAGTATATTGTCCATTTTCCATCTTCGGGGGGGACCGGGGTGTCGGTCATTTTCTTCACCAAGAACTCACGGGCCACAGCATATTCAGATTCAACCACATCATCTCCAGCTAATTCCAGTAGAGGGGTTACCTTTGATGGGTCCAGGACACAGAGGATACAGGATACAGAGCAGCCAGTGCGCCTATGAGCTCGCCTATGAGTAAAGTATTTGTGAAATTGCACCAGTGACTGTTTCATTGTTTATAGACTATTACTGCATATTATTATAGCTGAATGAACATATAGGAGAAGAAAATATTATTGGGTATGTTAATATACTGAAATAACTGGATGGAAGAAAATAGAAGAAACTACATTTTCTGAGTTTTATTGTCCTTTTTTGAATTCTCGTGTCTGTGGCAACTTTCAGACAAATACTCCAAAAAACCTCAAACTCCAACAAATGACATTACAGTTAAAGAAAGATAACTATATAACTATATAACTATATATATACATATATACATATATATATATATATATATATATATATATATATATATATATATATATATATATATATATATATATATATATATGAACTACACACACGTATACACTCACTACACACAACAAAGCGTAGCGTTAGTGATGCACCGAATGTTCGGTAACCGAAATTGTTTGGCCGAAAATAGCAAAAAATAGTAATTTCCTTATTTTTTTGCACTGTAATTTAGGGAGTGCAGGTTCCATGTTTCCACCACAAGCTGGTGCATCTGGAGTCAAGCAGAACTTGCTGCTTTTATTGAATTGATCTTTGAGCTGAGTTTATTCGTATTAAAATATGAGGGTGACTTGAGCTGTGAATAAGTAACCCAAAGGATAAGCTGTTGCGCCTCCCCTACTTTTTACGACAGAGAGAGACAACGCAGATACTTTAGTCAAGTTTCCCTTCACTTGTGTCGTGGGTTTCTGCGCGTGGAGCTCCGTGTGAAGGTGATTGGAACAGTTTTTAAACTGCCAGCAGCTCCGTTTCTGGACAAAAGCGCTGCAGATAATACCCGTTTACGGACTCACAGCTGGAACTGAAGGACGAAGGAGGCCGACGGTTCGACGCGTCCAGATGTTGGAGCAGAGTCGGGGAATGAGAGCAGCAGTTCAGGTAGATGATGGTCAGCAGGTTTACCAGAGCTGTTACTGGTGACTGAAGCAGCTTTACCGCCTCCGTCCGTGTGTGAAGGAGGCGGAGATGAGCCACTGCTCTCCCGCTGTCCGACACTCTGAAGTTCAGAGTCTGAGCGGAGCCGCTGCCCGGAGGGCAGATTTGTGTGATGAGGGTCCGTTAACCCTTCTATAACTGTAATTACATTCAGGCCGCCTGGATTTATTTAGGGCCCGAGCACTTACAGTGCGAAGGCCCTATTAGGAAGTCGGCCATTTTGAATTAATCGTGTCATTTTGGCTAAATTTATGCCATTTCTTCAGCCACTCCAGAGCCCGAAACGTAACGTGCAACCAGGTGTGTTATATATCAAAATGTGCGTCTCCATCATGCGACAACGCGCATTACTTTTTTTTACTTTTTTTTTTTGGGGGGGGGGGGGGGGGGGTTGACGACATCCACTGCCAATCCAGGAAGCAGGAACACACGGAGACACACGTCAAGCACTGGAAATCTGCAACAAAAAAAAAAAAAAAACCACAAACAAAGCACGAAACCGGCACGGAGCCAACCAAAACAATAACAGCAATCGACCTAAATCTTGAGATCTGATCGCAGTCTGAGCTAAGCTATCGCTACCGCTACCTAAACCCAAAAACTAGAGAGCCAGCATGCAGGTGAACAAGCCAGTGTGTATGTCTATGTGTGTGTGTGTGTGTGTGTGTATGTATATGATCATGCGTGTGTGTGTGTGTGTGTGTGTGTGTATATGCATGTGACTAAGTGACTATATGTGTATGTATATGATCATGCGTGTGTGTGTGTGTGTGTGTGTGTGTGTGTGTGTGTGTGTGTGTGTGTGTGTGTAATAAACCAAACAAAGCTCCACCTGAAATGTATCTATAGTGGGGGAGGGGGGGGAGCAACCCTGCCACCCGCGAGACCAGAGGCCGACACGGAAGAGCCCGGAACCCAGGCCACCGGCAACCCCACAGAGGGGAGAAGTAGGAGGGAGGCAACCCACCGCCTGCGAGGCCCCCCCCCCCCCCCGGCGGCGGCCGAGGGGGCCCGCGGGCGGGGCCCCCACGGCGCGGGAAGAAGCAGCCAGGGATCCCGCGGCGGCGGACCGCGACCCAGGCAATCCCCGGCCACCCGGTCCGGGCCGGACACGCAGCCAGGAGGCCCTCACCCTTCAGGCCAACGACCCCCACCCGGCAGGGGGCCAGCCTGCCCGGAGAGACAGAGCCGCCCCGGCCGCCGACGCGGGCAGGCGCACCCGTCCCCCACGAAAGTGGCCCTCCAAGACCAGAGGGGCGCCCCGCCGCAGAGGCAGCGGGGGGACCGGAGACGGGCCCGGAGAGAGGGAACCCCCCAACAAGGCGACACCCGTGCAGGCCCGACAACGGAGGGCCCCAGACCCAGGCATCCCATTCATTCATCCATTCACCTATCCGATACCTATACTAATAATAATATAATATACTATACATAATAATAATAATACTACTACTAATAATAATAATAATACTAATAATAATAATAATAATAATAATAATAATAATAATAATAATAATAATAATAATAATAATAACCATCTTTGTATAATATAATATTCATAAATTATTAAGTTTTGATGTCCTGCCAATGGAGGCTCAGATCCTCCATGGCAGGACCCTTCCATACCGCATTCTCACCGACACAGACATACAATCACGCACCGTTTCCCCCTCCCCGGGGGGGTCCAGCACCGCCAGAAGGCACGCCAGGCTGCACGCCGGGCCCCGCCAGGCCCGGGTAACCCGACCCACCCGTCCCAGGCCGGTGAGGGAACGCGGGTGATGTGGGACCCCCTCCTGCCCCTGGTGTTGAGTGCGTGTGATTAATGCCATAAAAACAGGGAGGGGGGAGGGCCAAGTATCGATTGACACCGACCCCCCCCCCTCCCGAACTACGTGTCCTTGTCAAATGTATTTATTAAGTGTTGAATGTGCAGTGTCTATTTTGCTGTTAAAACCGTGAGGCAGGGAGTGCCGGGCCACGCGGGACGGTGCCCCCCACGACCCGGACCCCCCGCCCTTCGCCTATGTACGTATGAATCGTGTAGGGGGGGGAAAGAGGGGGAGCGGAGGCCGAAGCCAGGAAGCAGGACCAGCAAAGCCGGCCCTGATAAGACACCCGCGTCCCCCCACCGGCCATCCAGTAGACGGGGGGCGGCCCTCCGGGCCGGGCCAGGGCCCCACCGTACCTCCACGGGCGCCCCCGGCGCCGCCGGAGCCCCCAGACGGAGGGGGAAACGGTCCAACATCCTCCCATTCATACTGACAACATAAGACATAGAAACCTGGGAATGGTGCCACCCCGCCGTCGCGCCCGCCCGTGCACCCCCCGGTCAGGGGAGGCCCGCTCCCCGGACCCACCCCCCCCCGAGGCCACCCCGGCGGACACCCCAAGGGTCACGGAGTCCCCACATCCGCAGGGGCACTTGGCCCCCGCCCAGCGACGGAGGACCAAGGCAGCAATGCCCCCCCAGCGCAGACAGCCACCCCCCACCCAGGCAGGGTCGGGCCCTCCGGGTGGGACCCCCACGTCCACGGCCCAGCCCCCCCCGGGAGGCCCGGAGACGCCCAAGCCACAGCCCCCCGCCCGAGCCCTCCCCAGCCACCCCCCCCACCGCCATGAGGCAACCCCCCCCCATAGGCCCCCCAAGGCCCCCACCGGCTAGGGACAGGGCCCCGCGGCCCCCCCCACCGCCCCCCAGGGGCCACCAGAGGCCCGCGCCCCAGACCCCCCAAGCCGACCCCCTACCCCAAGGGCTACGAGATCACCACCCCCCCGCCCCCACTAGGTAACGAAGCCAATAAACGGGGACCACAGAGAGTGCAATTCAGCCGAATGTTGTTCAGTGGAGGCAGACATTATCTCACTACTAATATGATCTGATAAAA
The DNA here is from genome assembly GCF_033807715.1 of Cololabis saira. Classification (NCBI taxonomy): domain Eukaryota; kingdom Metazoa; phylum Chordata; class Actinopteri; order Beloniformes; family Belonidae; genus Cololabis; species Cololabis saira. The sequence continues at coordinate 14,015,463 of NC_084593.1, read as the reverse complement.
GATTCCTAAAATGGTTGATACATAAACTGGATTTTTGTTTCCAATTTACTAGAATGGTTTTCTTTGCGATACATAAGGCAGTGAGAACCCGGTGTGTCCAATTAGGATCTATTTGAGTGTCTCCCAGGTGACCTAATATACATACCGTGGGGCACACTGGGATTCTGTGGTTGATCCATGTGGATAAATCCTCACAAATCTCCTTCCAGAACCTCTGTACCGGTGTACAGAACCATAAAGCATGCATATAATTATCTGGGGTGTTCTCTGTGCACTGTGAACAGATATTAGAGGTGACAAAGCCCATCTGGAACATCCTTTGTCCAGTATAATGTATTCTATGAAGAACTTTGTACTGTATAAGTTGTAGGTTTGGGTTTTTAGTCATAGTAAAAGTATTTAAGCATATTTGTGACCAAGAAAACTGGTCAGTATTCAGAGAGAGATCCGCCTCCCACTTGGAGATCGGGAGAGAGACTGAATCGTCCAGTTTAGACACTAACCTGTAGAGTTTTGATAACAACTTTAAAGTGCTTAGATTCAATAAATCTATTATCTTAGCAGGAAGTTGTAAATCTAATTGGCTAATTTTGTATGTTTTATTTATTATTGCCTTAAGTTGTTGATACTCTAAAAATGTATTCCTGCTAACTCCGTATTGAACAATAAGTGTATTGAAAGTCCTCCTACAATTACGTGCTGTAAGTACCGTATTCCTTGATCCCTCCATTGAACGAAGTTAACCATCTTTTTATCATTTTTCACGATGTCTGGGTTGTTCCATATGGGTGTACGGTCACATGGAAAAAGTGAAATTTTAGCTATTTTAAGAAATTCCCACCAAGCTGATAAAGTTGTGCTAATATTAATGCTTTTGAAACATTGATGATGTTTGATACTTTGACTAATGAATGGTAACTGTGAGATTTCTAGTTCATTACAAAACACTTGCTCTGAGTCCAGCCATTGACTATCTAAAGGATGATCTTTTGACCATTTTACAATATACTGTAACTTACTGGCTATGAAGTAATACTGAAAATTAGGTAATTCTAAACCTCAATATTCTTTGGATTTTTGCAATGTCTTTAAACTAATACGTGGAGTTTTATTTTTCCACAGAAATTTTGATACATATGAGTCCAACGATTTAAACCAGGAAAGAGGGGGTTTGCATGGTATCATTGAGAAAAAATAATTTACTTTTGGTAAAACCATCATTTTAATGGTGGCTATTCTACCCATGAGCGAAATGGGGAGAGAGCTCCATCTGGAAAGATCATCTTCTATTTTCTTTATAAGCTGAACATGATTTAATTTTATTAACTCTGAGAGCCTAGGGGAGATGTTTATGCCTAAATATCTAATGTTCCCTGATTGTAATTGAGTATTTGTTATATTCCTAAAATTGCAGTTAACACACAAAACAGTGGATTTAGACCAATTAATAGAATAATCAGACAGAGATGAAAATCCCTCTATAAGTGCAATTGTCTGTGATAGTGAAGATCGTGAGTTCTGGAGGAAGAGGAGTACGTCATCCGCATAAAGACTTATTTTGTGCTCTAATATTTTACATTGTATACCTTTAATATTTTGATTTTGTCTAATAGCTGCTGCTAAAGGTTCAATAAATATTGCAAATAATGAGGGAGAGAGAGGGCAAGCCTGTCTAGTGCCTCTTTGCAGGTAAAACTTGTAGAGATTTGGTCATTTGTCCTTACACGTGCCTTGGGAGAGCTGTATAATATTTTTATCCAGTCAATGAAAGATTCGCCAAATCCAAATTTATGCAAAGTTGCCAATAGAAACTTTCAATTTACCTTATCAAATGCCTTTTCCGCGTCTAAGGATATAATAGTAGTCTCCTGTTTATTGATACTCGAATAGTCTATAATATTTAATAATCTGCGAATATTAGTAGACGAATGTCTACCTTTAATGAAGCCTGTTTGATCCGGATGTATAATAGAAGGGGTGACTCTTTTCAGACGTTCAGTAATGGCCTTGCTAATTATTTTAAGGTCTACATTTATCAATGAAATTGGGCGGTAGCTCGATGGGAGCAAGGGATCCTTGTCCGGTTTTAATAAAAGACTAATATTAGCAGAGTTCATATTTAAGGGTAAGCTTTTATTCTCCCTAGCATTTAGAATCATTTTATAAAATGTTGGTGCTAATATGCTCCAGAATTCCTTGTAAAATTCAGCTGGGAAACCATCTGGGCCCGGAGCTTTATTATTGGGCATATGTTGAAGAGCTTCATGGAGTTCTCCTATTGAGAGCGGTGAGTCTAAATTCGTAACCTGTTCCTGATGTAACTTCGGCAGATTAATGTCTCCAAGAAACTCATTAATGGATTGATCAGATGGTTCAATTTGTGACGAGTATAATTTATAGTAAAAGTCTCTAAAGACTGAATTTATTAAACAGGGGTCATGTGTAACTCCCCCTGACTGGTCCTTAATGGATGTTATGGTTGTTTTTTCTTTGTTTATTTTTAATTGATTGGCTAAGTATTTTCCCGATCTGTTAGCATGTGCAAAGTTTTCCAGGCGAAGCCTTTGTACTAGAAACTGTGTTTTTGCGTCAATTATTTTATTTAATTCTATTTTAGTTTTCCTTATTCTGTTAAGGATACGTTCGTCTGCAGAGGTCTGGAAGGCCTCCTCTAGCGTCTTTATTTCACATTCTAATTCTTTTGTTTTTAAGTTGTCTTTTTTTTTTCTTATTTGAAGAAAAGGAAATTATTTTGCCTCGCATTACTGCTTTTCCTGCTTCCCATAGAACGCTCGCTGATATTTCCGGCTGGTCGTTATTTTGTAAAAATATATCCCATTCTTTCTTAAAAAAATTAATAAAGTCGGTGTCTTTGAGCAATGATGTATTAAATCTCCAAACTTTGGAGGATGATACGCTCCCCCTCTTCCCCAGAGTGAAAGAAACAGGTGCGTGATCGCTAATAATGATTGGGTGAATTTGTGATTCTGAGAGATCTCTCATCAGAGAGCTACTGACTAAAAAATAATCTAACCTAGAATATGAGTGATGAACGGCTGAGAAAAAAGTGTAGTTCCTAAGGGTTGGGTGTAAAGAGCGCCATGTATCGCAAAGACCCAGATCATTCATGTATTGCTTAACAATACTTGCTGACTGCCAACTCCTGTGTCCGCCTGCATTACTGAGCCTGTCCACTCCAGGGTCCAGAACCATGTTGAAGTCTCCTCCGATGATGACTGTGTTGTCTAGGTGAGCAGAAAGTGAGGTGAAAAAAGAGTGAAAAAACGAGGAGTCATCAACATTTGGACCATATACATTAGAAATACATAAATTCAAGCTTTGAATTTGCAAGACTAAAATTTAATATCTACCCTCTGAGTCAATGTGAGTGTCCTTTACGGTGAAATTTACTCTTTTATTAATGAGAATTGCTACTCCTCTTTGTCTGGAGTTGAAACAGGCGGAGAAAACATGCGGAAATTGTTGACGACGCGCATTACTTTTCTCTTTCAAAAGCATTACCGTGGCGACGCTAGACGCCAAAATGTGCACCCACCCTTCATCTGAGTGGTTCAGACAGAAAAAACTTTGTGCCTCAAGCCCCACAATACGGTTTGACGTACATGCATGAAAATCGCTACACACCTGTATCATGTCGCAACTTAAAGAAAAGTCTTATGGCGCCATGGCCGAAACCGAACAGGAAGTCGGCCATTTTGAACATTTTGAATTAATCGTCGTCATTTTGGTGAAATTTATGCCATTTCTTCAGCCGCTTCAGAGCCAGAACCGTAAAGTTCACCCAGGTGTGTTATACATCAAAATGTGCGTCTCCATCCTGCAACTACGCGCATTACCTTTCTCTTTTAAAAGTGTTACCGTGGCGACGCTAGATGCTAAAAAGCGCGCCCCCCTCATCTGATTGGTCTATATTTGATAGTTCCCCAAAAGTCACCAAATTTTACATGCAAGGCAGGCCTGGTGATAAATTTGATATTTCATGGTTTGCATTAATGGGCGTGGCCTAATGGCTCAACAGCGCCCCCTAGAAAACTTTTCTCTGCCATAACTTTTGAATGGTTTGATGTAGAGAGTCGTGGGTGGTGTCATCGGACTCGGTATTGAGTCCTTGAACATAATTGGTGAAATTGCACGCGCAAGGGCCCGTTCATCGCTGCTTGCAGCTTTAATTTGATTTTATGGCTGTAGAATTGTCAAATGTGCAAAGAATCAGTGCTCCTGCCCATTTTTTAAATATCTGGCAGTTATTCAATATTACTGTGTGTTCTGACTGTTTAATAACTGTTTAAAGTTGGCCAGTCCTCTCTTTGGCCTATGAAGTAACTGCTGTTGTCTTCAGTAGTTCTTAAGACATATATTGTAAATATCTTTTTCTGAACTGTGATGAAGTGTGTGTTCTCAGAGTTCTTACCCCGGACCATAGCGGTTAACAAAAGATGGTGGCAGCAGCTTCTGCCTGCTGGGTGTTAAATATTAATCTAATAAAAAAGTCTACTGCAGTAGCCTACTCTAGAAGACAAAGTTCAGTATTTCTGCAGTTGGAGACATCAATGTGTGTGTTTATGACGTGACAGCTCAGCAAACAGGCTACTAAACAGTAGTTTAAGAACTGCGAAAACATCCATCATATAAATTCTGTTAAACAACAATGAAGATACAACCTTATTTTTTTACTCCTCTTTCAGTGTTTTGAACCAAACTGTAAATATGTTTCTTTCTGCTGTAAAGTTGGACATTTGAACACAGAGGTCAGCGATGTGAACTCGAGGAGTAAATATAAAGTTATAACTTCATTTTTGTTAACAGAATGTTGTATTAAGATGTTTTTTAAATGAGAATATTTGTTATGACTTCACATTTGTGGTAAAGTTTTGAAGATAGAACTTCTTCTAAAACCTCCTCAAACATTTTCAGGATAAACTCACGTCAACCTTGTGGACTGAGGCAGGACCTGGTCTCTACTGTGGGATTTCACAAACCTCACATCCTAAAATCTTTTGATGAGGTTGGGGATGAGGATGAGGATGGTCCACGCTGTCAGCTGACACCTGACAGCGTACTTGGCACCAATCGCAGTATGAAATCAATAAAGTATGCCAGACTGTACAGTTCAACAGCCACACTTTAAAGTTTGACATTTCCCACTTCCACATACTACCAAGTACGGTCTAAAACAGCTTTTTAAAAAGAAATGTGTTACTAGTATCCGTTTTTTCCACTGCCAATCACGTGAATATGGTGTATATACAGTGTTGAATCATGAAGGCAACATGACTGAGGAACGTCCCCAGCCTTCTCTCTTATGCTGTCACTCATGATGCCACGCACATCTCAGTTGATGCCACGCCCCCCACGCCACATCGGGGCCAAAAGTCTGAAACTGAAAAAAAAAGATGTGAAACTGAAAAAAAGATTTGAAACTGAAATAAAAAGTTCTGAAACTGAAAAAAAGATCTGATACCGAAAAAAAATAAATTGAAACTGTAAAAAATAATTTTCAGGTTCAAATTTTATTTTCAAATTAGCAAAACTTTTGGCCTTGATTTGGCTCCATAGAGGAGCTCCTCAGTGTCCAGGAGGGATCTGAGTGTGAGGTAGATGACCATCCACCCCAGTACCTGGTTTGTGTGTAAACTGGGTCCAGGACTGGACTCACCAGGGTCTAAGGTGTTTCAGTAATTAAGGGTCAATGATGATCTTTTGTCCTGGAGACAGAAACTAAGAGCAAACGTGTGATTAAATGGAGTGTAAATGTGAGTTGAGGGTGTGAGCTGAGCTGCAGCTCCATGACTCCATCTAGTGGTCGGATAGTAGAAGTGCAGCAGCGTCCTCACTGCTGTCGGAAATGAAGCTGAAGAGAAGATCAGTCAGAGCTGGTCGTTGTACATCTACAATGACGTGTGTTTCCTCTGCAGATGAAGGTAGAAAGTGTGTATGAGCTGATGTGAATCCAGCAGCATGGATCAGTGTGAGGACAGAGAGGAGGGAGTCCTTCCCTCTAAAACCTCCCCGAGGGGAAAACCTGAGAGTCGGAGAGAAGAAGAGAGGTGAGATGATCACCTCTAACTGTCCATGACTCTTCTGCACATCAGAGTTCAGCCCTCACCTCACCAAACACCTTTATTACAGGTGTGGTCCTGGACCTGGATCTGGACCTGGACCTGGACCTGAATCTGAACCTGAATCTGAACCTGGACCTGAACCCAGCTGTGTGTCCTTGAAGAGTGACAGATCAAAGGGTGTAATTTTAGATTTTAAAGATACCCAACGTTCTCCTTCAGTGAGGTGAGTTTTACATAAATGCTTCTGAAAAACATGAGACTGAAATGTTTTTATCGTAACATGATTATTTTAGTTTTAGAAATATGTGTCTTGTTTATTTTCAGTTCAGTTTTATCTATAAAGCGTCTATTACAATACAAGTTGTGTCTAGGGTCTTTCCAGGGACCAGAACATGACCTCAAGTCACCAAACACCTTTATTACAGGAGACATTCTGGACCTGGTCCTGAGCCCGAGCCTGGACCTGAACCCAGCTGTGTGTCCTTGAAGAGTGACAGATCATTGTATTTCTTTTATGATTTTAAAGATACCCAATGTTCTCCCTCAGTGAAGTGAGTTTTATATAAATTAACTACAGAGCGGACCCAATAGCAGACTCAGAGAAATATCAACAGAAGGATTTATTGAGCCCACTATGTAAACATAGGGTGGGGGGGGGGGGGGGGGGGGGGGGGGGGGGGGCTGCAGGTCTGGATCATGTTGGTGTCCCCCTGCAGTATAGCCCTATAGCAGCATGTCTAGCAAATATCTTGCAAATATTGTGGAGCAAGGTCGTCTAGGACTTGATGCATGATTCCTTTCAGTTTTTCGCTCCTGCGTATCATCAGCATAGCAATGAACATTGATACCGTGGTTCTACTTCATACTTCCCAAGGGCTGCAAGTGTAAACTGAACAAGAATGTCCCTAGCACTGAACCCTGCGGGACACCATAGCAGACCCTAGCACTGAACCCTGCAGGACACCGTAGCAGAACTTAGAACTGAACCCTGCGGGACACCGTACCAGACCCTCGTCTGTTCTGAAGAAACATCATGAACATGAACAAACTGGAATCTGCCAGATAAGATAAAAGGTACTTTCTTGATCCCAGGATTGGGATATTATTGGGACGCAGGATCATAACATACAAGGAACAGACAGTGACGAGCTCAAAATAAAATGTAAAAAGTATAAAAGCGCTACCTAAAAATGTCTATATGTACACTCCTGATCAAAATTAAGACCAGTTAAGAATTAACACTCTGCTCTTCTGGATCTTAAGGAGGTTCTAAGTAGAACTTCAAAGTGCAAAACCTGCGCTGCCTGCTCGAGGGCAGTAGCATCTGTAAACAGCACCCGCTCAACGCAGTGAGCTGTCCAGGGCCCCACATCATATACATTAAATTAAAATTAATTATTGTACCAGGTTGTGGCATGAGAGAGGGAAGATTTCCTGTATCTGTCACGTTCTCAGTCGTCTCAGGAGGACCAGCGAACCTTTAACATGACAGGAAGTCCTCTGGTGGACTGTTCTCTTCCAAACATGACTCCATGGACTTTCAGACATGATGTGACCTAGTTCTTCATGATTCCTCCACAGAGTGGACCAGCAGATCTCAGAGTCCCCCAGTGGTCAATCTGTCCAGCAGCCTCAGACCCAGCTGGATTCCATCTTTCAGGTCTGTACATGAACAACAACTGCTTCTCCATCTGTTGTCCTGATGTTTGTCTCCATGCTGGTCTTTGTAGACCAGTGGACTGTCAGTCTGTGCATCATGGACCTGATGTTTGTCTCCATGATTTCAGTCTGGTTGGGTCATTCATATGATCTTCTGTTCCAGCTGCTGGAGGACGACATCGTCATGTTTGTGAAGGACGAGCTGAAGAAGATCCAGAAGGTTCTGAGTCCAGATTACCCAGAATCCTCAGAGACTCTGGAGGAGGATGAAGATGAAGAGCAGAAGAGCATCAGAGAGGCATTCATGAAAATCACAGTGAATTTCTTGAGGGGGAGGAAGCAGGAGAAGCTGGCTGACCTCCTGCTGAGCAGTAAGACGTTTCTCTGAACATCTGAGCTGCTGGATAAATGACACCAAATGTCTCAGTAGATGACCAACATTCACAGATCAGTAACATTAAAACCACTGGAACGTGGAGTAACTCAGCTTATCTTCTTGCACCAGTCTTCTGTGTTGTGCCCGCCCATATGCCCATCTGAACTCTGAATTTATAAATGATTATGTATTCATGATTGGGTGAACATTTTCAGAACAGTAAAGGCCGAAAGCTATAGTCAGTTTTATGAACCCTGCTGCCAACGTCTGGTCATCTCGGCCCGGCCCGAGATAGCAAGTTTATGACCCCAAGAGGGGGGGTCAAAACAGATCAAAGCCAGCAAGGAAAGTTTCTGCCAGGGAAACAGACTCCCTGGGGATTTACGACCCCCGCTGCATGGCAGATCAAAAGCAGGACAGCAAAACCCAGTAAACCAGGCCTCGGTTTGCTGCCCCCTCGGGTGCTGCCCCTTTGAACAGAAGAAAACTTTGAAACCATGGTCAACCCCCCAAGCCTAAAACCGGTTTAAATGTGCCTCCTAAAATGGCAACCGTTGCCTGAACTACAACCCCCAGCATGCCTTGCGGGGGGGGGTGGCGCCTACAAGCGCGCGCATCCAATCGCAATGAGGCACCGATGACGTCACTGCAGCGCGCGTAGGATCAAAACCCCTGCCGCTGCTTCTTTTTCGCTCTTCCGACCACCCTCTCATCCGAGCTGGATCGTTTGGCTCTGGGCCAAGATCCCATCTCCCTTTCTCCCCCCGGCTGGGGGGAGGTGTAAGGCCCCATCGGGCCGCTCCGTTGGACCTGCAGCCCGTTGAAGCCGCGGTGCACGGAGCCGCCCCCATCAGCTCTCGGTCTCAACTTTTCATCCAGAGTCCTGCTTCACGTGTCCCCGGTCCCTGGGAGCTGGAAAGGGGGGGGAAGCCGCTCCGAAGCTCGGCCCCGGCCCAGGGTGAGACCCGTTCCTCTTTCCTAACTTCTCTCTCTCTGCTCTTAAACTTCACCTGAAAGGACCTGTGGACAGCCTGCCCCGCGCAGAACCGAGACGCATCTCGCCGCCCGTCCCGGGGCCACGCGCTCAGGCCGACGGGCACCAGCACTCAGAAGAAGTAGACTGGCCCCGCGCGCCCCCGAGACGACGTGATAGCCTCCGGACCGGGGCTGGAGCGCCGGCTGCTTCAGCTGTACCCCCGTCCTCTCGTGATTCCAGAGTCAGGAGGAGGAGCGGGAGAGGCGGGAGGACTCTCTGGGATCGGACTCCGACCAAAGACCCGGCAGGAACCCCTGATCGGCACCCGGAGACCCGAGGAGGCGTGAGGTTTTGAGACCTGGGTGTATGAGTTTAACTGGGAGTGTTACAGAGCCAAATCTGTGTTCAGAGCTGAGATTACACCACCATCATTATAAGGACTGTTTTCATTAATTTGTAGGCACTACTTTCTGCTAGTCATTCATGTTTTAAAGCGCTGTTTTCTGCAGTTGATCACGGTTTAACACCGGGATCACCATCAGTTCTAATTGCACGTGGCCAGAGGGCGCGTCCATCTTTAAAAGACCACAGGAACCCCGTTGAACTGTAGATGTTCTGTATCTTCGTTATTATTGCTTGATTTCTTCTTTTTTTTCATTCCATGCATTTAACGTTTATGTTTCATTTTATTGATTGTTGTTTTTCTAGTTAATTAATTGTTTTATGGATACTTAAGCCATTTCTGCCATCAGGTTTATTTGGGTGTTGCGTTTATCATCTTTTGACACCCGTATGTAAATAAATTCTGATTGATTTCTTTATGAGTGGTTGTGTTATTTCATGCAAGATTTGGTCACAAATTGATTTGTTTAAGCAGAGCCTAGTGTTCGGATATCACGCCTTCACTGTTATTCTGTAGGATTTGCTGTTCTGCAGGATAATTCAAATCATAATGAGACTGATTTTCTGCTGTTAGTTATCGAATCCCACCGGAAGTAAGGCCCCGGCGGTGGTGCCCCTACGAGAATTATCATTTTTGATAATACAATTTGATAAATAGTCAACTTTATTAATTATTAATAATTCTTTAATAGAATTATCATTAGCCTTGATAACTGGACAGCCAAGCTACCTTGAGTTGCACAACATCTGTTAGGAACATCTCATTAATAGGGTCATTAATATCCCACTAAATAAAAGTTTTATTCCAAAGAGGTGAACCGTTTGGATTCAATGTTTAGTTCCAGAAAACACAAAACAAACACAACTTGTGTGTCTGAAGTGAATCGTAGAGGAAACACTGTTCTTGTTCCTCTGACTGATTGAGGGGTTTTTGGGAGCGAAAAGTTTCAATACTCTTCATTTAATCGCTGATCAGTGAATGTTGAAATGTTGATTCTTTAGAGGAAGTAGAACTTGTTGTGGGCTGGTTTTAATCACTAAGAGGTTTTCTTTATTTCATCTTTATTTAGATACCGTCGCTGCCATTTGTCAATCCAAACTCAAAGGTCACCTGCAGAAGAAGCACCAGCATGTGTCTGAGGGGATCACTAGAGCAGGAAAGACAACCCTTCTGGAGCAGATCTACACGGAGCTCTACATCACAGAGGGAGGGACCGGAGAGGTCAATGACGAACATGAAGTCAGACAGATTGAAGCAGCTTCCAGGAAACCAGACAGAGCAGAAACAGCCATTAGACGGAAAGACATCTTTAAACCCCCACCTGGAAGAGGAGGACCAATCAGAACGGTGATGACGAAGGGAGTGGCTGGCATCGGGAAAACAGTGTTAACACAGCGTTTCAGTCTGGACTGGGCTGAAGGCAGAACCAACCAGGACATCCAGTTCCTGCTTCCATTCACCTTCAGAGAGCTGAATGTGCTGAGAGAGGAGAAGTTCAGCTTGGTGGAACTAGTTCATGGATTCTTCTCTGAAACCAAAGGAATCTGCAGCTTTGAAGACTTCCAGGTCACGTTCATCTTTGACGGTCTGGATGAGAGTCGAATTCCTCTGGACTTCCACAACTCTACAATCGTCAGTGACCCCAGAAGGTCCACATCAGTGGACGTGCTGCTGACAAACCTCATCAGGGGGAACCTGCTTCCTTCTGCTCGTCTCTGGATCACCACACGACCCGCAGCAGCCAATCAGATCCCTCCTTACTGTGTTGACATGGTGACAGAAGTCAGAGGGTTCACTGACCCACAGAAGGAGGACTACTTCAGGAAGCGGTTCAGAGATGAGGAGCAGACCAGCAGGATCATCTCCCACATCAAGACATCACGGAGCCTCCAAATCATGTGCCACATCCCGATATTCTGCTGGATCACTGCTACGGTCCTGGAGAATGTCCTGGAGAACGTCCTGGAAACCAGAGAGGGAGGGGAGCTTCCCAAGACCCTGACTGAGATGTACATCCACTTCCTGGTGGTCCAGGCCAAACTGAAGAAGATCAAGTATGACGGAGGAGCTGAGACGGATCCACACTGGAGTCCAGAGAGCAGGAAGATGGTGGAGTCTCTGGGAAAACTGGCTTTTGAGCAGCTGCAGAAAGGAAACCTGATCTTCTATGAACCAGACCTGAGAGAGTGTGGCATCGATGTCAGAGAGGCTTCAGTGTACTCAGGAGTGTTCACCCAGATCTTTAGAGAGGAGAGCAGCCTGTACCAGGACCAGGTCTTCTGCTTCATTCACCTGAGTGTCCAGGAGTTTCTGGCTGCTCTTCATGTCCGTCAGACCTTCATCAGCTCTGGATTCAACCTGCTGGAAGATCAACTAACAGCTCACCGTTCTTCAACCGGTTTCTATCTGAGAGCTGTGGACAAGACCTTAGAGAGTCCAAACGGACATCTGGACTTGTTCCTGCGCTTCCTCCTGGGTCTTTCACTGGAGAGCAATCAGAACCTTCTACGAGGTCTTATGACATCAAACCAAAGAAGTTCACAAAACAATCAGGAAACTATCAAATATATCAAGAAGAAGATCAGTGAGGACCTGTCTGCAGAGAGAAGCATCAACCTGTTCCACTGTCTGAATGAACTGAACGATCGGTCTCTGGTGGAGGAGGTCCAACAGTCCCTGAGGTCTGGACGTCTCTCCACAGATGAACTGTCTCCTGCTCAGTGGTCTGCTCTGGTCTTCATCTTACTGTCATCAGGAGATCTGGAGGTGTTTGACCTGAAGAAGTTCTCAGCTTCAGAGGAGGCTCTACGGAGGCTGCTGCCGGTGGTCCAAGCCTCCAAGAAAGTTCTGTAAGTACCAACAGCCACTTGTTGGACCTCTGTTTTTTCCTCCAGATTTCATGTTTTCTTCACTTGTTTGGGGTCTTTTTTTAAGCACAACCTCACATGAGTGAGTTTACGCTGATTATTTCATTTCCAGAGACTTTAATGCAGTGCTTCTCAATCCTTGTCCTCGTGGGCCCCTGTCCTGCATGTTTTAGATGTTTCCCTGCACCAACACACCTGATTCTAATTAAAGGTCCTCATTAGCTCGTCACGAAGGTCTGCACAGCTCTGTTGATGACACAGGTACTTTTATCACGGTGTGCTGAAGCAGGGAAACATCTAAAACATGCAGGACAGGGGCCCACGAGGACCAGGATTGAGAAACACTGCTTTAATGACACATTGGACCTAAAAGACCAGCAGAACAGTTGGAGACACAACTACATTTTCTTCCATAACAGTGAACTAACTTGGTTGTTGTTCTTTTCTTTCTCTCTGCAGACTGAATCGCTGTAACCTCTCAGAGGACATCTGTCCAGGTCTGTCCTCAGTTCTCAGCTCTCAGTCCTCCAGTCTGACAGAACTGGACCTGAGCAACAACGACCTGCAGGATTCTGGACTGGAGAAGCTGTGTCCTGGACTGGAGAGTACACACTGTAAACTGGAGTCTCTCAGGTCAGGATTCATTCAAGTCTTTTCCTGCTGACTCCCTTGCAGCAGATAATTCACTTCAGTCCAGTTTTACTGGTAGAACCCACTTCACTAGAAAGTCCCCTCAACACTCCACACAGAAATCAAAGGTTTAAACCTCAGTGTGGTCTAATCAGTACTGTAACAGCCACTTTCCTATGTGGGGTTTCTTTGTAACTGTTTTTGTTTGTACTGTGGAGGGCGCTGTACGTCGCGGGGCTGGGTACTGCTTGTGCAGGAGCTAAGTTCAGACGGGGACCCGGTGTCGCGGGGTATAACGCGTCCCCCTGGTAAGGGTTACGACTGAAGACCACAACGGTGAATCCAGGCGGACGACAGCTGCAACCAGTTACAACGGTTAGATCGGCGGAAGTGGCACTGGGAGCTGGTGCCCCCATCAAATGGCGATCAGCTGATGCATTGCACGACTGACCGGCAGCACCTGCGACGGCACTGGAATTTGGGTTGTATTGGCTCGCCTTTCCCCCAGACAATCCAGCGCCGTGGAGAGAGAGAACCATGCTACATGGGCAACAGCTGGAACTCTGAACTACCTGCCCAGGCGCTTGCCAGAGCACCAACCATTTCTTAAAAGAAGAAATAGACCCCTCAAACTGGCTACATGGAATGTACGGACTACGTATGGCGGATGATCCGACTGTCCATCAGTCATGTTACAAATAGATGTAATGTTTTCTATAAACTCTCCTGACGTGGTACAGACACATTCACCGTCCTCAGAGTTTTCGTGGATGTGAAATCAACGATGAGCTGGTTTTTGCAGACTCTAGCAGCCAGTCGAGGAACTGCAGCGAGTCAGAGTTCCTCATGAGACCCGACCCAGAAGTGAGATGGTCGGTGCTTGGTCTCCACCTGGACAGCCAGCGGTTAAAGACGACATGCCATCAAACATGTCACCGGTCAGATTTGAGGTCCAGAGAAAACTCCGGATTCCCACATTGTTTTGGTAGAGTTACACAGCGGTACCACACTAACTTAGTGTTTTAGTGGCGAGGTGCGTACCCCGAGTTCACGGCGGTAAACATGTGGCTAAACTCAGAAATGGAGCGCTTATCAGTGATGCAGACAGGAGAGATGCACTACGACACACAGACCGCAACAGGAAGTGATGCAGAATGCCCCTGCAGCGTCATGGGGACGTGGTATCTGTCAGAAGCTGCATCAACGTGACCGTCAGTTTTTATCCTCTGGTCAAAAGCAGAACGTGAAGAATCATCCAGAGACGCTGGAGGAGGAACCAGGGGTTCTTCATAACCACATCCACACACCTTGGAGGTGGGAACATCCGTCTGTACAGCTGTGTGTCCGCACATCCGTCCGTCCAGGTGAACATTTCCTTTTTGGACCAGGATGAGCCGACGTCTTCCAATCCGGTTTTCGTGCTCACCACAGTACTGAGACTGCCCTTCTCAAGGTGTTCAATGACATCCACATAAATGTAGACTGTGGAAGAACCACAGTGCCGGTACTTTTGGACCTCAGCGCAGCATCTTCTACCGTTGTTATAGTATTTCACTAGAGCAACTGGAGAACTAGGTCGGACTTTCTGGCACAATACTTGCCTGGTTTGAGTCTCACTTAAAGGACAGGGACTACTTTGTGTCAAGTAACTTTACATAAGAATCAACAGAAATGAAATGTGAGGTTCCCCAAGGTTCTATCCTAGGACCCCTCCTATTTAACATCTACATGCTTCTGTTAGCTCAGATAATAATACACAACAAGATAAATTACCATAACTACGCAGCACAGTACATTACAATGTCACCAGGAGACAATGAGCCCATACGAGTGTTGAGTAGATGCAGAGAACAAATCAATAAGTGGATGTGGGATAATGTTCTTCAGGTGAACACAAACAAAACTGAAGTAGTGGTTTTTGGACTAGAAGAAGAGAGTTTAAGACTCAGCACACAGGTTCAGCTATTACAGCTACAAACCACTGATGAGACCTGAAATCTGTGTGTAGTCATGGACTCAGACCTGGACCTTCAGAGACATTAAAACATGTACAAAGTCGTCCTTCTATTACCTGAAGAACATCTCCAGGATCAAGGACTGATGTTTCAGCAGGACCTTGAAGAACTCATCCATGTTTATCTTCAGTGGACTTGATTACTGCAACGGCGTCTTCACAGGTTTTACTAGCTGTCAATCACACAGCTGATTCAGAACGCTGCTGGTTTTCACCAGAACTAAGAAAGTGGACCACATCAGTCCAGTTCTGTGATTTTTACACTGGCTCCCGGCACCTCAGAGAATAGACTCTAAAATACTTCTGGTAGTTTAAAAATCACTGAATGGTTAAGGACCAAAATACATCAGAGACTTGTTGCCATAGCAACCATCAAGACCTCTCAAGTGTTATGGTTCAGGTCTGCTCTGTGTAACCAGAACCAGAACCAAACATGGAGAAGTAGCATTCAGCTTCTATGCTCCACAGATCTGGAACAAACGTGCAGAAACTGAAACCCTCAGTTCCTTTGAATCAAGTTAAAACTCGTTAGTTTACAGCCTTTAATGGGTTATTGAAACTATTCTGAATTTAACTTTAAACAATGTTAATATTAGTTCTTAATTGTAACTCTAGTTTAAGTCTAACTTTTGTTTATTCTGCCAACTGCACTAAAAGTCATGATTTTAACTTTTTCCTCTTTACTTTTCATGTTTTTATCATGTAAAGCAGTTTGAATTATTTGTTGCTGAGAATGTGATTTATCACAAACTTTACTGAAGACCAGCAGAACAGTTGGAGACACAACTACATTTTCTTCCATAACAGTGAAATAACCTGGTTGTTGTTCTTTTCTTCCGTCTGCAGACTGAGTGGCTGTAACCTCTCAGGGAACATCTGTCCAGTTCTGTCCTCAGTTCTCAGCTCTCAGTCCTCCAGTCTGACAGAACTGGACCTGAGCAACAACGACCTGCAGGATTCTGGACTGGAGAAGCTGTGTCCTGGACTGGAGAGTCCACATTGTAAACTGGATTCTCTCAGGTCAGGATTCATTCAAGTCTTTTCCAGTTCTAGTGAACAAGCTGCTAAATATGTCTGCAGCAGGACACTTGTGCAGATAACATGCAGCAGACCTGTGTTGTGTGTCTGCAGGCTGTCAGGCTGTCTGATCTCAGAGGAAGGAAGTGCTTCTCTGGTCTCAGCTCTGACCTCCAACCCCTCCCACCTGAGAGAGCTGGACCTGAGCTACAACCATCCAGGGGACTCAGCAGGGAAGCTTCTGTCTGCTGGACTGGAGGATCCTCGCTGGAGGCTGGACACTCTCAGGTATGGACCAGACCCTGAGTCTCGCACTCAGAAGGCACGCCGATTTTTTCCAGTGGCCAGTACTGCAACAAAAAATCCCATGGGGCCCAGAAAGCTTTTTTCCCATAGACCGCAATAGTAAAAGAGAAGCCTCTAAAACTGTTCACAGGAACCTCCAGCTGTAATCACCGGCAATTACTAATCTTTGTATTCTATATCTTTAAGTCATGGACTTTATATCCGTCAAAAATGTTTTATAACGGCCAGAAAAGTCAAAGAAAAGTCTCTTTCTGGGCGTGACGTCACGGCCGTGTTGGTGCCATTGATGTTGCCCGGGGGCATGATAGGAGGCCCCAGATCATCATGGGAGGTGACTCAACTGCGCATGCTTTATGGGCCCCTTAATGCGGAAGTAAACCCGGAAGTCAGACATTTTTTCGGCTTATGCGCTGGGTGAGTAAATTGCATTGAAATGAATGGGCGGCCATTTTCGGTGTACCATCCAGTTAATATTATAGATCCATGGCATGGACACACTGCTGGGTGTGGGGGTTATATTGTGGTATTTATGGTGGCACAGGTGTGGGGGTTTTCCTCCACCTCAGGTGATTGCTCAGGGGTGTGGTGGGATGTTATTTAGGCGATACGGGAGTGCCCAACAGGTAATGGGGTGGGGGGGCTCTGACATTTCTGATTCCTCTGAAAGAGACTGAGCTGGTCTGACCCCCCTCCTCCTTTCAGGGTGGAACCTGCTGGACAACAATGGTTGAGACCAGGTCTGAGGAAGTGTAAGTGTTTTTATTCAACCATCTTCACTCGTTCATGAGTCCATCAGTGATCAATAACTGATCAATAATAACTGCAGCTGCTTGTTTGTTCACTCCATCAGATTCCTGTCAACTCACCATCGACACAAACACAGTCAACGACAACATCAAACTGTCTGATGAAAACAGGAAGATGACACATGTGAAGCAGGATCAGTCATATCCTGATCATCCAGACAGGTTTGATTACTGGGATCAGCTGCTGTGTAGAGAAGTTCTGACGGGTCGCTGTTACTGGGAGGTCCAGTGGAGCAGAGGTGTTTCTGTATCAGTGAGTTACAGAAAAATCAGCAGGAGAGGAAACTCTGGTGACTGTAGGTTTGGAAGAAACGATCATTCCTGGAGTCTGGACCGTTCTCTAGATGGTCAGTACCAAGTCTGGCACAATAACAGAGAAACACCCATCATCACCTCATCTCCATTTTCAGTCTCTGGCAGAGTAGCAGTGTACGTGGACGTTCCTGCTGGAACTCTGTCCTTCTATGAAGTTGTCTCTGACAGACTGATCCACCTCCACACCTTCAACACCACCTTCACTGAACCTCTCTGTACTGGATTTGGACTCTGGCCCTGGTCCTGGTCTGGTTCCTCGGTGTCTCTGTGCCCAGTTTAGTCTCAAGAGTCCTCCTGTCAGAGAAACTGTCTCTTTTGGATCCTGGGCTCACTGATTCTCTTTAGTTTTTTTGTTTATTGTGTTTTTATTTGATCTTTGTCACATTTAAACATTAAATCATTTACTGGATTGTTGATGTTTGATCATAAATTAGATTTTTATCTCATTTTATTCTTGATTCTGTCTCTAAATTCTTTCATGTTTGACTTCACGTTTAGATTCTTAAAGTCTTGTTTCTTCACTGAAAGAAAGTTTGAACTTCAAATCTAACCATTTCCATTTTACATTCAACATTTCCAGTTTGTACAAAATTTGATTGATTTATCTCATTGTTTTAATTTGATTCCTTCAGTTTTTAAAGTTGTTGATGTAAAAATGAAGTGAGAAGATGGAAATATTAATATAACATCCAACATGTAAAAACATCAGCAACTTGTCTAAAAGTATTCAAGTACTCTTGAAATAAACCAACATCAGCGTTAGAAACCAAGTGAAGATGAAGTGATGACTCCTCTTCCTCTCTGACCTTCAACTCCTGGGTGGAGGTCACATGTTCTCCTGGTGCTTGTGTGGGTTTCTCCAGGAACTCCAGCTTCCTCTTACAGCTTCATCTACAGTCCAGATCAAAGGATGGATGATGGAAACACTCAGTTCAGGAGGTGAAGGTCCGGGTGGAGCAACCCACACGCAGTTTTGAAAGTGTGCGTCCGCTATCTCTCTTTGAGGTCTTATGTGACGTGATGTTGTCCATCATTTTCCTTTTGGTCCACGTTAAGTGGGTTTGTCCTGACACACACACATACATAGACACTGATAAACACATGTCATTTGAAGTTTGTGTTTGTCTTTTGACACTTGTGTGAATAAATTCTGATTAATTTGAATGAGAGAAGTTTTTTGTGTTTTTTTATACATATTTGTCACGGCTGCTGGTTGCAAAGGTCTGTGCTCGGACTCCTTTCTTCACTGTTATTCTGTAACGCCACCCCTGGTAACCGGTTGGCACATATGGAATAACAGCTACTTTGAGACTGATTTTTCTGTTTAGTTATTATTTCCTGATAAAGTCAGGTGGTGCCTCGTTTTGATTGAATCATTTTGGAAATTCATTTTGATAAGTCATCTTCTTTATTAATTATTTATAACTACCATAAGACAATTATTAATAACTCTCTAATAACTGAACCAGAATTCCCTTTCTGGCACAACATAAATGATGCCCCGTGTAAGGATTGTAATATACCACCTTTGTGTCAAATCTGTGTAAAATAATCAAATATTAATTTTGATTAAAAGGATGGATGAGACCGTGTGGGTGGAGGGATGAGACTTTGTCTTGGTGGAGGGGATGAGACTCAGTCCACATCGAGGGATGAGACCTTGTCTGTGTTGGGCCACAGTCCTATGTGAACATAGGAAGCTTCAATTTCAATTTTAACGCCCAGCTCTGAGGCTTAAAGGAGCTGTATGTAAGAGCAATAATAAAACGAATCATAAAATGACCCCGATATGTCAACAGACATTTAAAAATGATGTTCATTTCAAATACTTATGTCACTGACAACAGCACTCAAGCCAGGATATTCCAGTTTAAAAAGAGGAGTTGCAGCCCTCAACTGATGTTTATGTTGTCATGTTTTGTTTTGGCCTGAAGCTCCACCCTCCACCTATCTCCCAATCACAAAGTCAGTATTGTTTCGGCATCCGGGTTGCCAGCTCGGCTCTAATTATGGCAGCCATGGCAGCCTACGTTCCTGCTGCATTCTGTAGCCTACCTGGCAACCTCTGGTCGGGGGGAGGAGGGGGAGGGTACACGCCGCTCAACAATATTTTGAAAGTGACTGCAGTACCAGTTTTGGCCATTTCTTACAGACGGCTCCTTTAACTCTGAGATCAGTGTAACCCTGGTGAAAAGAGTTGAGTGAATCTTGTTACCTGTGGACACGCCCACTACCCTTTGACTGGACACTCCAACTGGAAACGCCCTTTGGACCCTGGGCCAATGGATGCAGGCTCCACACTGCACCCATCCTCCATTCTCACTAAACATTTTCTTTCAAGCCTTGAAGGAAATCTGCAAACCACCTGGAGGTGAGCTGAGATCCACTTCAGCATTTCATTTGAAGTTTCAATGCTAATTCAGCTATTTCCACTAGTTCCCAAAGCTGAGGTGCTGAATCACTGAAGATTATTGGTGTGGTGTATGGTGCTTCATTCTGCATTGGTCAGGCTTTATTGAAAGCTTTGAATTTCTTTGAACTGATCTAACTGGATGGCGAGCCAACCCTGAACCTTGAATACCTGCAGAAAGGATTTGAGCCCTTGTTCAACGGCTCTATAAGCATCAAGCCTGCCTTGGACTTTCCTGACTTGGCTTGACTGACATTGACAGTGGTTAAGAACTGAAGTAAAAGTGCAGTACTCTAAATACTAGTATTTGAAATGACTAATCTAGTCACTGTTTGAAAGGCCTTTGTCTGTTTTTTTTCTGTTATATGTTGTGCTTTTTGTAATGTTTTAATCATTTTAACAATATACTGCAGTTAAATTCAAACCTTGGTCTCAGTATTTCATTGTCCTTCAATCAGCTCCTTGAGCCTTGCACTAGCCCACACTTGATAGTAGCCTGACTATATGTGCTACATCAGCCTTGATTTTAAGTCCACATTGTCTTTACGTTGACCGCATGGTCTTAAAATTAAGGAATGACTCCATTTTCCCCGAAGGGCAATAAAAGGGGTGGTATGAAAGTGCCGCGCGGACAGTGCATAGTTTTTCCTTGCCACTGTTTGGCTTAAGGTTTTTCTCCCACTAGGGAAGTTTTTACCTGCCAGTGTTTATGTTATGTTTATGTAATAATTGTTCTGTGTCTTTGGAAAGATCCTAGAGACAATTTGTATAGGCACTATATAAATAAAATCTTATTAATTGTATTGTCCACTAGAGGGCCAAAAAGTCAATTTTAATGCAGTCATTTATTTGTCCACTAGAGTGCAAATAAAATAATTTGAATGCAGTAATTTATATGTCCACTAGAGGGCAACTACGTAAATCTTGATGCAGTAACTTATATGTCCACTAAAGGGCAACTACCCATATTTTTTGGACTATAAGCCGCATCCGCTCTATTTTTAAAAAAATAATAAAAAAAGATATACAAGCCGCACCTGCATACAAGCCGCATCCGTTCTATTAAAAAAAAAAAAGATATGCAAGCCGCAGATATTTATGTTGTTAGATTAGATATTTACTACATGTACAGAAGGATTTTGAACTGTAAATGATGTACATGTTTGTACCTAAATAGATCCTTTCCTAACAGTGTCTTTTAACACGGCAGCAACTTTGCTGATTAAAATGGGACAGAACCAAGAGAAAATAACCCGTATTTATTTGATCTATTTTTCTATTTGAAATCTGCTTCTAACTACTTCTATCGACTAAAGAAGAAGTAGCGTATTCTTCTTCTTTGCATTTATCTTGTCTTAGTTTTGATTCTAATTCCGGTTAGAGCGCCCCGAGTGCTGGAAGAAAAATCCACAGAATAGCTGCACCTTTGTATAAGCCGCATGGTTGAAAACCTATGAAAAAAGTAGCGGCTTATAGTCCAGAAAATATGGTAAGTACATTTTAATGCAGTAATTTATATGTCCACTAGAGGGCACTAGGGGGCGCACTTTTGGCATTTATCGTCGTCACTGTAACGCTTTTGACTGAGAAAATCGTCGCAGGATCGAGACGCACATTTTGATGTATAACACACCTGGGTGCACGTTACGGTTCCGGCGCCAAAATTACATGATTAATTCAAAATGGCCGACGGTTCAAAATGGCCTGTTTGGTTTCGGCGCCAAGAGACTTTTCTTTAAGGGGGATCTATTATGAAAAACACGTTTTTTCTTGCTTTAACAAATATAAAGTGGTCTCCCCTCAGCCTGCCAACTCAGAGAAAGCAACCAAATTCTGCAGTGTCTGTACAGCCGCCCAGATGATCCATCCAGTGTCATGTGGCTTCTACGAGCCGTTCAGATTCTGCTCCTGTCGTGATGTCACGACAGGAGCGATGCGTGAAACCACGCCCACAACTAAGCATAGAGAAAGAGGTTAGAAACGGGGGAGATAAAGACATGGCTCAGAGGCTGAATTTCTAATTTATTTAGCAAAAAAAAGCTTGTTTTTAAGACATTCAAGGCCTGTTTAAAATAGATATTACATGACATAATAGGTCCCCTTTAAGTTGCGACATGATACAGGTGTGTACCGATTTTCATGCATGTACGTCAAACCGTATTGTGGGGCTTGAGGCATGAAGTTTTCTAAGTGGCGCTGTTGAGCCATTAGGCCACGCCCAATAATGCAAACCATTAAATATCAAATTTTTCGCCAGGCCTGGCTTGCATGCAAAATTTGGTGACTTTTAGGGCACGTTTAGGGGGGCAAAAAGGCCATCATTTCGTCGGAAGAAGGAAAAAAATGAGAAAAACGAGAAAAAAAAAAGAAGAAAATTCCTACAGATACAATAGGGCCTTCGCACTGTCAGTGCTCGGGCCCTAATTTTCAGAATCTTACTTGTGAAAAGTAATCCCCCGATCCCTGGTCGCAATTGTTCGCCGCTTTGTACAGGAATACGCGGAACAGTGCTCTGGCATCTTCAATACTGTTCTGTCTTATGTTGTCGTATGGGTAGGATGACTGGTCCAAGATGGCGGCCGTATTTCTCGCGCATATGTCTATGCATTTTAATGCATTCATTTATATGTCCATTAGAATGCAACTAAGTAATTCAAAAAAAATTCAGATGTGCGTACGCCCAAATCCACGCACATTTCTTTGAACATCACAATGAACGTGGAATCGAGCACACAAGCAGGAGCACAACATTCCTTGACAGCTTCCATAATTGTGATTGACAGGATCCATCGTTGTGATTGACAGGTTCCATCGTTTCGATTGACAGGTTCTATCGTTGTGCTCCTACCTTCATATGTTCATGTTGTTGATTGTGAGATTGCTGTTCCACTCTTGCGTAACTTATCCGGTAATGTGGCGACTGTCGTGTCCTTCACGTGTGGTCGTGAACTTATTGATGACATCACGTTTCCTCATATTCTGGATTTCACTGCATCACCAGTGAGTTTCGCTAACAGAAAAAACCTCAGAAATGTGTGTACGCCAGACTTGATGTGGAGGACCGCAACTTTCTGCGTTCAAATCACTTTTTGAACATCCGACCGTGAGTGTAGAAAGTGGCGTATGCATGTTTTTGTGCGCCGCACTCTTTGTACATGTTGCCCCTGGTCTCCTGGATTGTGGATTATGCACTCTGAGAACGAAGAGCTCTATTAGAAACATAAGGAACTATCAGGTCTTGCAAATATTGCAGAGCGAGGCCATTTAGGACTACGCAATTAATAAAATTTCGAATTGGATTCTAAATTTTACGGGGACCAATGGAAGGAGTCTAACACTGGAGAGACGTGATCTCTCTTGCTGATTCCTGTCAGCACTCGCACAGCTGCATTTTGGAGCATCAGCTTGAGGATATTCAGAGAACTACTGGGACATCCTGCCAATAATACACTACTTACATTACTTAGTTTTTTGGCATCACTCTACTACTACTACTACTACTACTACTACTACTACTACTACTGCTACTACTGTCATTTAGCAGACGCTTATATCCAAAGCGACTTACATCTGAGAGAACAAAACAAGCAAGAAATCACATCGGAGGGTCCAGCTGGATAAGTGCTGGTCAGACTGCTGGGAGTTCAGTTGGACACACTAGAATATTTTTTTTATTCCTGGGACTTTTTTTTCTGAGAGGATGTTCCTGATGTTTGTGATATTACCCAAATTGAAAAACCCTGTTTTAAAATCCTAATTAATATACTGTTTAAACCACAAATCCTGATTGAAAACAACACCAAGGTTTCTCACAGTTGCACTGGAAGCCATTGCAACACCATCTAATCCCTTCCTAAAATGCTTTGGACCAAAAATAATAACCTCTAACACTAATCCCTTATCTGAGGTTCAGTAGAACCAGTATGGACACCCAACTCAACACGCTGCAGCTGCACCTTCATGTTGCTCCATCCAGCTCCCGTAGAAGAGGATGTCATCCATGAGGACCGCCACGCCTTCCAGTCCTTCCAGAGTCTCCAGCATCTCCCGCTGGAAGATCTCCGGCGCACTTGTTATGCCAAAAGCTAATCTTTTGAAATGGTATCTGCTAAACGGTGTTATGAAAGTTGTCAGCTTGGATCTATCTGGATGCAGAGGGATCTGCCAAAATCCGCTGGCAGCATCAAGGGAAGAAAACACAGTTGCATCGCTCAGCTTAGCTGTTATCTCGTCTGAGGAAGGTAGGATGTAGGGTTCTCTTTTGACTGACTTATTTCCTTTTGTCAGGTCACCGCAGCTCCTGGTTGTGTTCTTCCTCAGGACTGGTACCATGGGAGTGCACCATTCAGTAGGTGACACCATCTTTGTATTTCTTTGTATTTGTATTGTATTTCTGTATTTCTACCTCTGCTTTCTGTAACATGGGAAAGGGCATGTGGCGTGCAGTGTGCACAGGATATGGTACAGCATCTTCTCTTTTGACCGGTTCAGTTATTAGAGTGCCGTGTTCACTGTGGATTTATAGATGGCTGGTGTTTTCACTGATCTCCCTCTCATTCTCTGTAACCTCTGACCTGCTGGACATGTTCTAAACTCACAGTGCTCTGAGAGGTCATACAGGGCTCTGATGAAACATTCTGCCTTCTCGCCCAACCGTTGGATCCGTTGGTGTAAACATGCCCCATGCCCGTTCGTGGATAATATTCCTCCTAAAAAGTAAAAGGAAGTCCTTAAACTTCCACATGACGAAGACAAAGTCATGGCGATCGTCCTCTTGAGCAAACGTGAAGGACTTAACAATGTTTCTGCCTTGTTGGACACGGCAGAAATCAGGCAGCTCACATTGTACTTGTCCCTGGTCCTTGTGTTTTGTTGTGAATCTATCGCTCCAACCCTTGTCTCCACTCGGGCCACTCCGTCGTAGTTTTCCAAAGGGTTAAACTTCGCCATTTCTTTCTTCTTCTTCTTTCTGGCCGTCTGTCTTCTTACTTTGTCTCTTGATTGTTCGTTGAACTACTTCTGACACCATGTGGAATGATCGAGAGCCGGCTTGATCAGTAATATTTATTTAATGGCGAGCACACAACATCTAGCTAACCGGCATAAAAAGAGTGTCTCAGTAAGCAAGGCAACGACACATTAACTGCAAATCAAAACATTCTACGTTACTATTTAACAGTCACTGTGACAACGTTAGTTCTGCTATATGACACAGTTGTTGGTTCTCTGTAAGTTGTGTTAAATGTTAGAAATGAGTTAGTTCCTTTAACAGCTGGACTTCCTCCAGAGATGCTGCTTCTGACTGGGTTGAACTGGTCCGTCTTGTTCTGCTGGTCAACGTGCTGCTGGGACGTGAGAAGCTGAGTTGACGGATCAGGGCACTATCTTTCATCTGTGAATCCTCAGGTAGACACAGCAGAACTAAATGTGTTTGGGTGTTTGAGACGAAGCTGAGGCATGTCAGGTATGTACTTCCTTGTCAACAAAACTAAAAAACAGCCTCCTGTTGGTCGAAACCACTGACAGGAACAAGACTAGAGTAGTTCCAGTCCTCCAGGGTCGAGAGCCGACTTCACCAATAAAACCACAGCAGAAATGAATATCTGTCATCAACACCAAAATCACTGCTGCTTCTGACGGTTCCTGAACTTTGCTCATTCCATGGATCCATTCACTGAATCCAGTCTACCAACAGTTAACGAGACTGCATTACACCTGGAGACGAGGGGACGGATTCTGGACTCTTACCTGTGAACCTTTTTGAGACTCAGATCTGGTTTTTCAGGCCGTGGAAGCGAGTCAACAGGAGAGCTGTGGACCGATCCAAACAAACTGTAAGTTTGTACATTAATGTTTGAACTCTCCAGAAACTTGACTGTATTCTGTAAACTTGTTCACTTCATTTGGAAGTCTGACTCTTTATTTAAAGCTAAAGCTAAAGTAAATATGAAATAAAAGACTACCATCCAGCTGGGAGAGAATCCAGCAGAGCCCCGTGACCCTGCACTGGAATAAGCAGTTATAGATGATGGATGGTGTTGTGGAATTTATCAAAAACCAGTTCAGAAGTCCGCTCGTGGTATAGAGAGGTTTTAATCTAGCCGGCATTCAGCCGACAGATACAGACAGTGTCTCGTTCGGTGGGCTGACCTCGAATGGTTTGTAACAAGCTTTTTTATACAAGAACAAACAACAGAATTAAACAAGTCAGTGTGACAGTCAGAGGCGTGGCCTTGCGGGGGGCTGGAAGTCCGATACTCTCCTGGTGCCTGTCCCAGCAGGGAAACAAGACGCAGGGACTGGAATTACAATGCCTAGGGACATTGAATGAGACAATACGTTGCTGGCAAGGTGTCGTACCGGCAGGGGTCCTTAGCAACTGGAATTGCATGTCAATGAGCTGAGGGGGATATGAGTTCAGGAGCCGTCCGCAGGGCGGCGTCGTGTCCCCGCAGGGGATCTGCAGGGGGCCTCATCAATGGACAGGTGTCATACAGACGACACCTTTGTTATTATTGTTGTCAATGTTCAGTTTATCAGGAAGCCTTTTGAACTTTTTACTCTTGTTTTAATTCTTTGCTGCTTTTTAAACACTTTTTGAAGGTTGCTTAGAAACGTGCTGCATAAATGTTACTATTATTTTAGGAGGATGTAGACATATTTCACCAGTCACACTGAGCTCAGACTTTAGAGAGAAGCTGCTGCCTTTTCATCACTACATCATTCATTTATGAAAAAAACCACCTGCATCAAAAAATGAAGATGGAGCAGCTGGTCGTTTTACATCTACAATGACGTGTGTTTCCTCTGCAGATGAAGGTAAAAGGTGTGTGTGAGCTGATGTGAATCCAGCAGCATGGATCAGTGTGAGGACAGAGAAGACGGAGTCCTTCCCTCTAAAACCTCCCCGAGGGGAAAACCTGAGAGTCGGAGAGAAGAAGAGAGGTGAGATGATCACCTCTAACTGTCCATGACTCTTCTGCACGTCAGAGTTCAGCCCTCACTTCACCAAACACCTTTATTACAGGAGACAACCTGAACATGGAGATGGACATGGACCTGGAACTGAACCTGGACCTGGAACTGGACCCAGCTGTGTGTCCTTGAAGAGTGATGCATCAAAGGGTTTTATTACCAATTTTAATGATGCTCCTGGTTGTCCTTCAGAGAGGTAAGTTGTTTGTAAACGTTGTTTCTGAACAACGTAACTGAGACTTGTGTTTGAAGGTGGTCGGGTTGTTGCACTGCATCAGCAAGGCCTCTCTCAACGCGTCATCACTGTTGAGGTCTTTATGAATGTTTTAAAGGATCCTGAGGTTATGGAACCAAGAAGTCAAGTAGGCCCCCAAAACCTTTCACAGTCTGCTGGAGAAGGTACTCCGCTGTCTCTCCAGTACCAGGTGGAGGGGTGGTCCTGTTGGTCCATGATGGAGGACAGTTTCTTCAGTGTCCTCCCCTCAAACACGGTCTCAAAGTTCTCCAGCTGGAGCCAGAGCCCTGATCTTGATCAGAGTAAACGAGATCATCAGCATTGATGTGATTTAAACCAATCTAGAGCTGTCTCTTTTAATTCCAACAACATGCTCTAACCTGCAGTAAAATGCTGATCTACAGGGTCAAAATCCAAACTGAGGTCCAATAGAACCAGTATGGACACTGTTCTGGCTATTTTCTTTAATATAGCCACAGCCCCAGCCTTAGATGAGTGGTTTTAACGCACCTTGGTTGTAGATCCAGATCCACCATGCAGCCAGTCATTGTGTAAAAATAAACTTAAAAAATACCCCACAAAAATTCTTACGCCAGCACAAAGTGTATGTTCTTGTTTATGGGAAAGAAAGAAAATGTATGGGAATGCTATGGTGAGATTCTACGGTTAGTTGTGGTTAAAAAACTGTGTTTGCTTCTCAACTAAGTCTCAGACTCCATTGTCTGACAAACATTTTCCACTTCCCTTTGTCAACTGGCACCACACCCACAATTACCATGGGTGTGGCCAAGCTGTCACTCAGTGGCCAGACTGTCAATCAGTAGCCAAACTGCCAAAACAAACAATAAACTAGAACCAAAAATATGGGAAGTGGTGAAATCATAAATATTCCTTTAACAAAAACATAAATGCTGTTTTGGCTCCTACAGACACTAATCCCTTATGAGGTCCAGTAGAACCAGTGCTGTCTTTGTGCTTTGATGCATTCTAAACCATGACTGAAAAAATTCAAATAGATCATTACTATACAAATGGTCATATGACTGGCTTGAAACTACCTTTTCCAGAAGTTTAGATGCAAATGTCAGGAACTAAAGATTTGTTTTTCCCAGGTTTCATCAGAAAACAGACTCCCATGGACCTGGACCTGAATCTGAACCTGGTCCTGAACCTGAACCTGGTCCTAGCTGTGTGTCCTTGAAGAGTGACAGATCAAAGGATTTTTTAATCAGTTTTAATGATGCTCCTGGTTTTCCTTCAGAGAGGTGAGTTGTCTGTAAAGGTTGTTTCTGAAAAAGGTAACTGAGACTGAAATGTTTTCATCATAACCTGTTTAAAATGAACATTTCTCTGTTTTGCTGCCATTCTTAGATGGTTGTTGATGTTTCCAGAAACACAGCAGACAATAAAGGGGGTGTTGGAGGCTCTTCTGTAGACTGTAGTTCACCGGTTTGTACAGCAGGGGGCATATTTCTGCTGTGGTTGCAACATCATTTAGGGAGGAAGTTCTCCTCAGGTGGCAGGTGCTGCTGGATGCAGGAGGACAGATGGTTCCTGGAACCATGTAAACATTGATCTGTTGAGAAGGTGGTCTTTGTGGACACTTGGTGGACCTTCTTGTACCACCAGATTGAGACCTTGTACTGGGAGTAAAACGTGGACGATCTCAGTCGTCTCAGGAGGACCAGCAAACCTTTAACATGACAGGAAGTCCTCTGGTGGACTGTTCTCATCCAAACATGACTCCATGGACCTTCAGACATGATGTGACCTAGTTCTTCATGATTCCTCCACAGAGTGGACCAGCAGATCTCAGAGTCCCCCAGTGGTCCGTCTGTCCAGCAGCATCAGACCCAGCTGGATTCCATCTTTCAGGTCTGTACATGAACAACAACTGCTTCTCCATCTGTTGTCCTGATGTCCATCTGCATGCTGGTCTTTGTAGACCAGTGGACTGTCAGTCTGTCCAGCATGGTCCTGATGTTTGTCTCCATGATTTCAGTCTGGTTGGGTCATTCATATGATCTTCTGTTCCAGCTGCTGGAAGACGACATCGTCATGTTTGTGAAGGACGAGCTGAAGAAGATCCAGAAGGTTCTGAGTCCAGATCACCCAGACTCTTCAGAGAGTCTGGAAGAGGATGAAGATGAAGAGCAGAAGAGCATCAGAGAGGCATTCATGAAAATAACAGTGAAGTTCTTGAGGAGGAGGAAGCAGGAGAAGCTGGCTGACCTCCTGCGGAGCAGTAAGACGTTTCTCTGAACATCTGAGCTGCTGGATAAACGACACCGAATGTCTCAGTAGATGACCAACATTCACAGATCAGTAACATTAAAACCACTGGAACGTGGAGTAACTCAGCTCATCTTCCTGCACCAGTCTTCTGTTAGGAACATCTCATTAATAGGGTCATTAATATCCCAGTTTACAAAAGTTTTATTCCAAAGAGTTGAACCGTGTGCATTTAATATTTAGTTCCAGAAAACACAAAACAAACACAACTTGTGTGTCTGAAGTGAATCATAGAGGAAACACTGTTCTTGTTCTTCTGATTGATCGGAGGGGTTTTTGGGAGGAAAACGCTTCAATACTCCTCATTGAACTGCTGATCAGTGAATGTTGAAATGTTGATTCTTTTGAGGAAGTAGAACTTGTTGGGGCTGGTTTTAAAGACTAAGGGCCTGATTTACTAAAGGTTTGCGTGCGTAAAAACGTGTGCAAACTTGACATCACCCGCAAACCAATGTGCAAGCTGATCTACTAACAGCGTGCAAAGAGGACTGCGCCTCTCAAATGAGCAAAATAGCACACGCTATTCATTTAGTACTTTTGCCCTGATGAATAATCAATATGGGGCGTACCCGCCAGAAATCGCTAAATACTGGGAGGGGAAAATGCAAATATCTCCTTTTACCACACGCAATGAGATTTACCAAGCCTGAAAGTTTTTGCGGGGATTGTGATTGCGGCTGTATTTAATACGTTCGAAAGGAAGGTGCTAATCTGCCCAGCATTACGCAGGGATGCTTGTTGGTGCCTGATTTGACGACTGGGGTGGGGATGGCTCAACTTGTGGTGAGGATTCTCCACATGCAAAAGAAATATTTTATTTGAATGTTAAATCGAGTATTATTCAGCAAAAGGTTGCCACAGGAGGCACCTTAATTTTTTTTATTTGTGATAACAAATAAATCACGTGTTTTCATGGAGAAAAAAGTGTAAAAATTATGCAAAAATTATATTCTCATTCCGTGTCACGTTCTGTTTAGCGTCCAGTTTTGTTTTAATGATTCATGTTTAAATGCGCTCATGGATTCCACAATAGTCATACTTTTCCACAATCACAGTCACAGATGACAAAAATCGGGTAAATGGTTATTGATGTCATTAATTAATAGCCTGCTTACTTTGTTGTCTTCCATAATATTTGTAAATATATATAATATAAACTCCTAAGTATGTGTTTGTGTGAGTGTGTATATATAAATATATTGAAGTGTCAGTGTGTTGTTTTTTTTCTTGGTCTACTTATCATTGAATATAGGGGGTGCTTTTCACGGCAGGGGTGCTGAATACGGCACAACAATTTGCCTCTTCCACTAATATCTCTAACTCCAACTCGTCAAATTTCATTTTGCGCTCGCAAACCGTAAGACACGCAACACTTCATTTAAATACTGAGGTTTGCACCTGTTATCAATTGCGCACGCAATCTTAGTTGATCACCCGCACACAACACACAACAACAGCACGTGCAAACTTTTTCAGTGCACACGCAATTTAGTACTCTTTATTTAGGATCTTAGTAAATCGGGCCCTAAGTGGTTTTCTTTACTTCATCTTTATTTAGATACCGTCGATGCCATTTGTCAATCCAAACTCAAAGGTCACCTGCAGAAGAAGCACCAGCATGTGTTTGAGGGGATCACTAAAGCAGGAAAGACAACCCTTCTGGAGCAGATCTACACGGAGCTCTACATCACAGAGGGAGGGACCGGAGAGGTCAATGAAGAACATGAAGTCAGACAGATTGAAGCAGCTTCCAGGAAACCAGAGGGAGCAGAAACAGCCATTAGACAGGAAGACATCTTTAAACCCCCACCTGGAAAAGGAGGACCAATCAGAACAGTGATGACGAAGGGAGTGGCTGGCATCGGGAAAACAGTGTTAACACAGAAGTTCAGTCTGGACTGGGCTGAAGGCAGAACCAACCAGGACATCCAGTTCCTGCTTCCATTCACCTTCAGAGAGCTGAATGTGCTGAGAGAGGAGAAGTTCAGCTTGGTGGAACTAGTTCATGGATTCTTCTCTGAAACCAAAGGAATCTGCAGTTTTGAAGACTTCCAGGTCGCATTCATCCTTGACGGTCTGGATGAGTGTCGACTTCCTCTGGACTTCCACAAACCTACAATCGTCAGTGACCCCAGAAGGTCCACCTCAGTGGACGTGCTGCTGACAAACCTCATCAGGGGGAACCTGCTTCCTTCTGCTCGTCTCTGGATCACCACCCGACCCGCAGCAGCCAATCAGATACCTCCTTACTGTGTTGACATGGTGACAGAAGTCAGAGGGTTCACTGACCCACAGAAGGAGGAGTACTTCAGGAAGAGGATCAGAGATGAGGAGGAGGCTAAAACGGTCATCACACACATCAAGACATCACGGAGCCTCCACATCATGTGCCACATCCCAGTCTTCTGCTGGATCACTGCTACGGTCCTGGAGAACGTCCTGAAAACCAGAGAGGGAGGGGAGTTGCCCAAGACCCTGACTGAGATCTACATCCACTTCCTGGTGGTCCAGGCCAAAATGAAGAAGGTCAAGTATGACGGAGGAGCTGAGACGGATCCACACTGGAGTCAAGAGAGCAGGACTATGATGGAGTCTCTGGGCAAACTGGCTTTTGAGCAGCTGCAGAAAGGAAACCTGATCTTCTATGAACCAGACCTGAGAGAGTGTGGCATCGATGTCATAGAGGCTTCAGTGTACTCAGGAGTGTTCACCCAGATCTTTAGAGAGGAGAGCAGCCTGTACCAGGTCCAGGTCTTCTGCTTCATCCACCTGAGTTTCCAGGAGTTTCTGGCTGCTCTTCATGTCCATCAGACCTTCATCAAGTCTGGAGTCAACCTGCTGGAAGATCAACTAACAACTCACCGTTTTTCAACAGGTTTCTATCCGAGAGCTGTGGACAAGACCTTACAGAGTCCAAACGGACATCTGGACTTGTTCCTGCGCTTCCTCCTGGGTCTTTCACTGGAGACCAATCAGAACCTCCTACGAGGTCTGATGACATCAAACCAAAGAAGTTCACAGAACAATCAGGAAACTATCAAATACATCAAGGAGAAGATCAGTGAGGACCTGTCTGCAGAGAGAAGCATCAACCTGTTCCACTGTCTGAATGAACTGAACGATCGGTCTCTGGTGGATGAGGTCCAAAAGTCCCTGAGGTCTGGACGTCTCTCCAGAGATAAACTGTCTCCTGCTCAGTGGTCAGCTCTTGTCTTCATCTTACTGTCATCAGGAGATCTGGAGGTGTTTGACCTGAAGAAGTTCTCAGCTTCAGAGGAGGCTTTACGGAGGCTGTTGCCGGTGGTCCAAGCCTCCAAGAAAGTTCTGTAAGTACCAACGGACACATGTTGGACCTCTGGTTTTTCCTCCAGATTCCATGTTTTCTTCACTTGTTTGGGGTCTTTTTTCAGCACCACCCCACATGAGTGAGTTTACGCTGATTCTTTCATTTCCAGAGACCTTAATGACACATTGGACCTAAAAGACCAACAGTTGGAGACACAACTACATTTTCTTCCATAACAGTGAACTAACTTGGTTGTTGTTCTTTTCTTTCTCTCTGCAGACTGAATCGCTGTAACCTCTCAGAGGACATCGGTCCAGTTCTGTCCTCAGTTCTCAGCTCTCAGTCCTCCAGTCTAACAGAACTGGACCTGAGTCACAACGACCTGCGGGACTCTGGACTGGAGAAGCTGTGTCCTGGACTGGAGAGTCCACACTGTAAACTGGAGTCTCTCAGGTCAGGATTCATTCAAGTCTTTTCCTGCTGACTCCCTTGCAGCAGATAATTCACTTCAGTCCAGTTTTACTGGTAGAACCCACTTCACTAGAATGTCCCCTCAACACTCCACACAGAAATCAAAGGTTTAAACCTCAGTGTGGTCTAATCAGTACTGTAATGCCATTTTCCTATGTGGGTTTTCTTTGTAAATGTTTTTGTTTGTACTGTGGAGGGCGCTGTGGTAACTTCCTGTGGAAGTGCATTTATTAAGCCACGTTAATGAGACCAGGTGTGCATTGGTGGAAGCAAACAGTTTTTGAGCGTGGCTGAGGCAAGGCTGAGGTGTCTGCAGATAGTAGCAGTGTGAAATTATAGGCTACTTAATAGCAAACCGAGGTTTTGTATTTGCTGGACTTAAAGACCGGACAAATAAACAAAACAAAAGCAACAGGAAATGTGTGGACATTGATTTGTGGGAGCCAAGCCTGGCGTGCGTCAATAAATTGCAACGACATGCACCATCAAGTAAGTGACATTGGAAAGCCACTTACAAGTACGATATTATTGATTCTTGATTAATGTAATCTTGATTAAATTATGGGAACAACAGTTTCTCTCCATCTTTTTGGAGGTCTGCTTTAAAACCTGCAGTTGTAAATTAAACCACGGGGCCAACCTGCTTTGACCTTTGACCTTCTGTTCCTGAGAGATGACACCATCCAACGTTGTTGACATTGAAGCTGTAGTTCTGTAAACAACATCATCCAGCTGTGCAGCAGCAGGATTCAGGATTCCAGCAGAATATCGCCTTCCACATGTTGATTCACCGGAGAAATCCAGGATTACTGCGTTTAGCCACGCTGGGTCACTACAACCCACTGATGACTGTTATGACGATTAGGGATGGTGCTGGATGACCATCAGCTGATCTGACTGTCCATCAGTCATGTTACAAATAGATGTACGTTTTTTCCTTAAACTCTCCTGACGTGGTACAGACACATTATCCGTCCTCAGAGTTGTCGTGGATGTAAAATCAACGATGAGCTGGTTTTTGCAGCTTCTAGCGGCCAGTCGAGAAACTGCAGCGAGTCAGAGTTCCTCATGAGACCCGACCCAGAAGTGAGATGGTCGGCGCTTGGTCTCCACCTGGACAGCCAGCGGTGAAAGACGACATGCCATCAAACATGTCACCGGTCAGATTTGAGGTCAGAGAAAACTCCGGATTCTCACATTGTTTTGGTAGAGTTACACAGCGGTACCACACTAACTTAGTGTTTTAGTGGCGAGGTGCATACCCCGAGTTCACGGCGGTAAACATGTGGCTAGACTCAGAAATGGAGCGCTGATCAGTGATGCAGACAGGAGAGACACACTACGACACACAGACCGCAACAGGAAGTGATGCAGAATGCCCCTGCAGCGTCATGGGGACGTGGTATCTGCCAGAAGCTGCATCAACGTGACCGTCAGTTTTTATCCTCTGGTCAAAAGCAGAACGTGAAGAATCATCCAGAGACGCTGGAGACAACTGGCAACAGACAACTGGAGAACTAGGTCGGACTTTCTGGCACAATACTTGACTTGTTTGAGTCTCACTTATGGCGCTTTTCCACTAGTATCTACTCAGCGCGCTTCTACCCGCCACGCCCCCGTCTTGCGCTTTTCCACTACGGGCCGAGGCGGGTGGAGCCGTGCCAAGCAGATACTTTTTCTGTATCTATTCTGTCGAGGTTCTAACCGGGCTGAGCCGGCACTATATCTGATGTCATCACCCTCCACGCCACTGATTGGTCGGGGGGCGGGGCCGTCAGATGTTTGAATCAGGAAGCGGGATCAGCGCGAGAGCAACTCACGGCTCGCTGCGATTTTATTATACAGTGCAAACGTCTGTTTGGTGATCCAAACTCTGAAGCGCAGATGTTCATAAACCTGGTGGCTGACGAGAGAATTAAAAAAGGGATGTAGACGGGCGATAAGGAACGATCAGATCCACAGGCGCTCTGTTTTACTCTCAGCCGCTCACGGCTCCAGCTGATTTCTCATCTGCGCCGACACAAACAAAGGGGTTGCGCAATCGAGTACGTCACAGCAGCTTCATCCCAACCTGCCCACTTCTCACCTGGGTGTCGAAAAACAAACGAGGACAAAGCGGTTGGAGCCGGGACGATGCGTGACGAGCCGTACCGAGACGAGTCGGGCTGAATATGTACTAGTGGAAAAGCGCCATTAAAGGACAGGGACTATTTGTGAGGTTCCCCTAGGTTCTATCCTAGGACCCCTCCTATTTAACATCTACATGCTTCTGCTAGCTCAGATAATAATACACAACAAGATAAGTTACCATAACTACGCAGCACAGTACATTACAATGTTACCAGGAGACAATGAGCCCATACGAGTGTTGAGTAGATGCAGAGAACAAATCAATAAGTGGATGTGGGATAATGTTCTTCAGGTGAACACAAACAAAACTGAAGTTGTTGTTTTTGGACCAGAAGAAGAGCGTTTAAGAGTCAGCAAACAGCTTCAGCTATTACAGCTACAAACCACTGATGAAACCTGAAATCTGTGTGTAGTCATGGACTCAGACCTGGACCTCCAGAGACATTAAAACATGTACAAAGTCGTCCTTCTATCACCTGAAGAACATCTCCAGGATCAAGTACTGATGTCTCCGCAGCACCTTGAAGAACTCATCCGTGTTTATCTTCAGTGGACTTGATTGCTGCAACGGCGTCTTCACAGGTTTGACTAGCTTTCACAGCTGAAACAGCTTGACAGCTGATCCAGAACGCTGCTGGTTCTCACCAGAACCAAGAAAGTGGACCACACTCAGTCCAGTTTTGTGATCTTTACTCCGGCTCCCTGCACCTCAGAGAATAGACTCTAAAATACTTCTGGTAGTTTAAAAATCACTGAATGGTTCAGGACCAAAATACATCAGAGACTTGTTACAATAGCAACCATCAAGACCTCTCAGGTGTCCTGGTTCAGGTCTGCTCAGTGTAACCAGAACCAGAACCAAACATGGAGAAGCAGCATTCAGCTTCTATGCTCCACAGATCTGGAACAAACGTCCAGAAACCTGCAGGAACTGAAACCCTCAGTTCCTTTGAATCAAGTTAAAACTGGATTATTGAAACTATTCTGAATTTAACTTTAAACAGTTTTAATATTAGTACTCAATTGTAACTCTAGTTTAAGTCTAACTTTTGTTTATTCTGCCAACTGCACTAAAAGTCATGATTTTAACTTTTTCCTCTTTACTTTTCATGTTTTTATCATGTAAAGCAGCTTGAATTGTTTGTTGCTGAAATGTGATTTAATGCAAACTTTACTGAAGACCATCAGAACAGTTGGAGATACAACTACATTTTCTTCCATAACAGTGAAATAACCTGGTTGTTGTTCTTTTCTTCTGTCTGCAGACTGAGTGGCTGTAACCTCTCAAAGGACATCTGCCCAGTTCTGTCCTCAGTTCTCAGCTCTCAGTCCTCCAGTCTGATAGAACTGGACCTGAGCAACAACGACCTGCAGGATTCTGGACTGGAGAAGCTGTGTCCTGGACTGGAGAGTCCACACTGTAAACTGGAGTCTCTCAGGTCAGGATTCATGCAAGTCTTTTCCTTTTCCAGTGAACATGCTGCTAAATATGTCTGTGTAGCACTGCTCGTTGCTACGGGGGTCACTCAAGACAGCAGATACCGGGATTTGTTTAGAGATCTTTTATTTCTATTTGTTTCTCAGAGTTCCTGTGCTTCTGCACCGTCCGCAGAGCTGCACCTCTGCTCCGCTCTGCGTCCGTCCTCTCCCGTCTCCAGGGCCCGCACACCTACTGAAATACACAGATAGTGATTAGACACACCTGTGTACCGTCAGCTGTTCCAGCCGCGTCACCTGTGTGCCACTCCCCCGCACTCCCTCTCTCCCCTGCAGACCACGCCCCAATCCTGCACCCTGCCACATACCCCCATCGCCCGACTCAGGCCGGGGACCGTCCGGCCTAGCCAACTCCCCCCCCCCTCCCTCGGAGCGGGAGAGGAAGTCAGGGACCGCCATCTGAGCCCCCGGCCTGTGAACCACTCTGAAATTAAAGGGCTGTAAAGCCAGATACCAACGTGTGATCCGCCCATTGGTATCTTTCATGCGATGGAGCCACTGGAGGGGAGCATGATCCGACCAGAGGGTGAATGGGCGTCCCAGGAGGTAGTAGCGCAGGGACCCGACCGCCCACCGAATGGCGAGGCACTCCTTCTCCACCGTGCTATACCGCCCCTCCCTCTCCGACAGCTTGCGGCTGATGTATAGCACGGGGCGGTCCATCCCCTCCACCTGCTGGGACAAAACGGCCCCCAGCCCTCTGTTCGAGGCATCAGTCTGCAGAACAAAAGGGAGAGAAAAGTCAGGAGTATAAAGGAGCGGCTCCCCACAGAGGGCCTGTTTCACCCTCTCAAACACCTGCTGGCACTGCTCCGTCCACTGGACCGGATCTGAGGCACCCTTTCGGGTCAGGTCAGTCAGGGGGCTGGACAGATCGGCAAAGTCCGGAATGAACCGCCGATAATACCCCGCCAGCCCCAAGAACTGCCTAACCTCCTTTTTGGTCTTGGGTCTTGGGCAGGCCGCAATCGCAGCTGTCTTATCTACCTGGGGACGCACCTGCCCGCCTCCCAAGTGGTACCCCAGATACCGTACCTCCCTCCGTCCAACCACACACTTCTTCGGGTTGGCCGTGAGCCCCGCCTGTCTCAGTGAACCGAGCACCGCACCCACCTGCCGCACATGCTCCGCCCAGCTGTCACTGTAGATGATGACATCATCCAGATAGGCGGCAGCATACGCAGCATGCGGGCGCAGCACTCTGTCCATGAGACGCTGAAACGTGGCCGGGGCCCCGAACAAGCCGAACGGAAGTGTGCGAAATTGGTACAAACCGTACGGAGTGGAGAAAGCCGTAATCTCCTTAGACTCTGGAGACATGGGAATCTGCCAGTAGCCCTTGGTCAAATCCAGTGTCGTGAAAAAGCGAGCCGTGCCCAGCCGATCCAGGAGCTCGTCGACCCGAGGCATCGGGTACGCGTCAAAACGTGACACCTCATTCACCTTGCGGTAGTCCACACAGAAGCGTATAGACCCGTCTTTCTTGCGCACAAGAACGATGGGACTAGACCAGCCACTGTGGGACTCTTCTATTACCCCCATTGCCAGCATGGCGTCCAATTCAGCCTTCACCACTTTGCGTTTGTGTTCAGGCAGACGATAGGGACGTGAGCGCACCGTCACCCCCGGGCGTGTCACAATCTTGTGCTCTATGAGGTTCGTGCGTCCTGGTAAGGGAGAGAACACATCAGCAAACCGCTGCTGCAACGAGGCCAGGTCTGCCCTCTGGGACGCTGAGAGCTGGTCCCCACAAGCGAGCGAGGCTGGATTTGCAGATTTTGGCACCTCAGGCCCCAACTCATCTCTCTCTCTTACCTGCGTCACCAGAGCGACCGGCACCGCCTCCCTCCATGCTTTAAGGAGATTGACGTGGTATAACTGTGTCGCCCCACCCCTGTCAGGACGCACCACCTCATAGTCCACGTCCCCCACTCGCCGTGTGACCACGAAGGGCCCTTGCCACTTGGCGAGTAATTTGGAGCTAGAAGTGGGCAGCAATACAAGCACTTTATCTCCCGGAGTGAAATTTCTCAGCCTGGCTCCTCTGTTGTACAGCCGTTGTTGCCGCTCCTGGGCTGAGAGCAAATTCTCCCGTGATAGCCTCCCCAGTGTATGGAGTTTTGCTCTCAGCTCCAAGACGTGCTGAACCTCATTTTTACTGGGGCTCGGACCATCCTCCCAGTTTTCTTTAACCAGGTCCAAAACCCCCCGTGGTGTTCTGCCAAACAGCAGCTCAAAGGGGGAAAACCCTGTTGAGGCCTGGGGAACCTCACGCACTGCAAACAGCAGAGGATCAAGCCACCTATCCCAATTCCTAGCGTCCTCGTGAATGAACTTACGGATCATGGCCTTAAGCGTCCGGTTAAAACGCTCACATAAACCATCCGTCTGGGGATGATAAACGGAGGTCCTAACCGACGTAATGCCCAGCAATCCGTAAAGTTCCCTCAGTGTTCGTGACATAAACTGCGTGCCCTGGTCCGTCAGAATCTCTTTCGGGATCCCGACGCGGGAGATGACCTGAAGCAGCGCCCGCGCCACACTCGTTGCCGAGATGGTGCGCAGCGGCACTGCCTCTGGATAACGTGTTGCATAATCCGTCAGGACTAGTACAAAACGATATCCCCGTGCGCTCCGCTGAAATGGACCGATGAGGTCCATGGCGACACGCTCAAATGGAACCTCCATTAATGGCAACGGCTGCAAAGGTGCTTTTGGCACAGCCGGTGAGTTAACTAGCTGGCATTCGGGACAGGAGGCGCACCAGCGGCGCACCTCCCCCCAAATACCCGGCCAATAAAATCGGTCCATTATGCGGGCCAGTGTTTTGTCGCACCCCATGTGACCAGCCATCGGGTTATAATGAGCCGCCTGGAAAACCATTTCCCGGCGGTTCTTTGGTACCAACAACTGGGTAATAATGCGGCCAGATTTAGCGTCACGGCTCACTCGATATAACCTGTCCCTATTCAATGCAAAGTGCGGATATGTGAGCGCTGCATCAGGGCGCACCTTGTGACCATCAATTAGTATCACTTGGTCGAAGGCTGAGCGTAGAGTATCATCACGAGACTGCTCGAGTGGAAAATCTTCCATAGAGTGCAGCGGGTCCCGCCGAGCCTCCGCCGGAGCCTCCGCGGGTCCCTCTCCCTCTCCGTCTGCAGCGTCGGACAACCTCGCGTCACCACTGAGCACAGCGCACATACCGCATGTCCCTGACTGCCGTGATTGCATCCCCACACACTGACTCACCAAATTTCCAAACCCTGGCCAATCGAGTCCTAGAATCAGAGGATGCAAAAGGCGGGAGCTAACCGCGGCCTTTACTCTATGATTTTTCCCCTTGTGTCTAATTTCCACTGGTACCACGGGGTACTTATGCACATCACCGTGAACACACACCACCTCCACCCAGGACGACACATTCATCAAAGCCTCGGGTCGCACCAGGCTTTGGTGAATTACCGACTGCATGCAGCCAGAATCCACCAAGGCCGAGTGTATACCCCCACGGATCCTTACCGGAACCTGGTATGTCCCTCCTGAGTCCGGGGAGGATGCTGGCGGACCGGCCACCCGGATCACCTGGCCCACCTCCATCAGCGGGCACTCCCGCCTGATGTGTCCGGGCTGGCCGCACCGCCAGCAGCCCTGCCCAGGCGTTTGAGGGGCCCCCGCAGGGTCAGTTGGCGCGGGCGGAACCGTGTGCGAGCTCTGGGGAGGGGAAAAAGGAAAAGCGTTAGTTGGTGGACCCCCTGCAGCGGCGAACCTCCGGCGCGGCGCAGGAGTGGGACGCGCTGCGGGTCCCGCCGCGGCTGCGGCCGCCGGATGGACCGCCAGGTGGTCCTCGGCCAGGGTGATGGCCTCCTGTAGGGTCCCCGGGCGATGGCAGCGGACCCACGCCGCCGTCCGGGTGGGGAGCCCCTGGACGAACTGCTCCATCACCAACTGCTGCATCAGCCGCTTCTCCCCCTCCGTCTCGCCGGGGCGCAGCCACCGCACCGCCGCGTCGTGGAGCTGGTGGGCGAAGGTGAAGGGGCGGTCCGTCGGCCCCAGCTTGAGCTCCCTGAACCGGCGGCGGTAGTCCTCCGGGGACCGCCCCAGCCGGTCCATCACCGCCCGCCGCACCTGGCCGTAGGTGGCGCGTGCTGTCGCTGGGAGGGCGAGAGCCGCCATCTGCGCCTCCCCTGACAGGAGCGGCAGGAGGCGCACCGCCCACTCCGCCGCCGGCCAATCACAGGCCTCCGCCACCGCCTCGAAGGTATCCAAGAATGCGAGGGGGTCGTCCGCCTCAGTCATCCTCTGTAGGGACACCCCCGCAAAAGGAGCGGGCGGGCGACCCCCCCTGCCTGCCTGCTGCTGCGCCGCCAGCGCATCCAGGGTGGCCGTCTGCCGCTCGCCCTGGCTCCGGAGCGCGGCCGACATCTCGGTCATCGCCTGGGCGAGGGCCGCCACTGTCTGCTCCATCTCTCCTCCGCGTTCCGCTGTCATTTCGGTGCCCTACGTTGGGAGCCACTGTAGCACTGCTCGTTGCTACGGGGGTCACTCAAGACAGCAGATACCGGGATTTGTTTAGAGATCTTTTATTTCTATTTGTTTCTCAGAGTTCCTGTGCTTCTGCACCGTCCGCAGAGCTGCACCTCTGCTCCGCTCTGCGTCCGTCCTCTCCCGTCTCCAGGGCCCGCACACCTACTGAAATACACAGATAGTGATTAGACACACCTGTGTACCGTCAGCTGTTCCAGCCGCGTCACCTGTGTGCCACTCCCCCGCACTCCCTCTCTCCCCTGCAGACCACGCCCCAATCCTGCACCCTGCCACAGTCTGCAGCAGGACACTTGTGCAGATAACATGCAGCAGACTTGTGTTGTGTGTCTGCAGGCTGTCAGGCTGTCTGATCTCAGAGGAAGAAAGTGCTTCTCTGATCTCAGCTCTGACCTCCAACCCCTCCCACCTGAGAGAGCTGGACCTGAGCTACAACCATCCAGGGGAGTCAGCAGGGAAGCGTCTGTCTGCTGGACTGGATGATCCCCGCTGGAGGCTGGACACTCTCAGGTATGGACACACTGCTGGGTCGGGGGGTGGGCGGGGTTATATTGTGGTAGTTATGGTGGCACCGGTGTGGGGGTTTTCCTCCACATCAGGTGATTGCTCAGGGGTGTAGTGGGATGTTATTTAGCGGATACGGGAGTGCCCAACAGGTAATGGGGGTGGGAGGGCTCTGACATCTCTGCTTCCTCTGAAAGAGACTCAGCTGGTCTGACCCCCCTCCTCCTTTCAGGGTGGAGCCTGCTGGACAACGATGGTTAAGACCAGGTCTGAGGAAGTGTAAGTGTTTTTATTCAACCATCTTCACTCGTTCATGAGTCCATCAGTAATCAATAACTGATCAATAATAACTGCAGCTGCTTGTTTGTTCTCTTCATCAGATTCCTGTCAACTCACCATCGACACCAACACGGTCCACAACAACATCAAACTGTCTGATGACCAAAGGAAGATGATGTATGTGTGGACGGATCAGTCATATCCTGATCATCCAGACAGGTTTGATGTTCATCCTCAGCTGCTGTGTAGAGAAGTTCTGACGGGCCGCTGTTACTGGGAGGTGCAGTGGAGCAGAAATGTTTCTGTTTCAGTGAGTTATAGAAAAATCAGCAGGAGAGGAAACTCTGGTGACTGTAGGTTTGGAAGAAACGATCATTCCTGGAGTCTGGACCGTTATCTAGATGGTCAGTACTATGTCTGGCACAATAAGAGAGAAACATCCATCATCTCCTCATCTCCATCTTCAGACTCTGGCAGAGTAGCAGTGTACGTGGACGTTCCTGCTGGAACTCTGTCCTTCTATGAAGTCGTCTCTGACAGACTGATCCACCTCCACACCTTCAACACCAACTTTACTGAACCTCTCTGTCCTGGATTTGGAGTCTGGTCCTGGTCCAGGTTTGGGTTTGGTTCCTCAGTGTCTCTGTGTCCAGTTTAGTCTCAAGAGTCCTGTCAGAGAAAACTGTTGGATCCTGGACTTGGACTCTGGTTCTGGTTCCTCAGTGTCTCGATGATGATGATGATGATGATGATGATGATGATGATGATGATGATAATGATAATGATCACCGATTTTCTTTAGTTTTGTTTATTGTGTTTTTATTTGATCTTTGTCACATTTAAACATTAAATCATTTACTGGATTGTTGATGTTTGATCAGAAATTACATTTTTATCTCATTTTTCTTGTTTTATTCTTGATTCGATCTCTAAATGTTTTTATGTTTAACTTTACGTTTAGATTCTTAAAATCTTGTTTGTTCCCTGAAAGAAAGTTTGAGCTTCAAATCTAAACATTTCCATTTTACATTCAACTTTTCCAGTTCATCAGCATCAGCGTTAGAAACCAAGTGAAGATGAAGTGATGACTCCTCTTCCTCTCTGACCTTCAACTCCTGGGTGAAGGTCACATGTTCTCCTGGTGCTTGTGTGGGTTTCTCCAGGAACTCCATCTTCCTCTCACAGCTTCATCTACACTCATCCAGATCAAAGGATGGATGATGGAAACACTCAGTTCAGGAGGTGAAGGTCCGGGTGGAGCAACCCACATGCAGTTTTGAAAGTGTGCGTCCGCTATCTCTCTTTGAGGTCTTATGTGACGTGATGTTGTCCATCATTTTCCTTTTGGTCCACGTTAAGTGGGTTTGTCCTCCTGACACAC
Organism: Cololabis saira; assembly: GCF_033807715.1. Lineage (NCBI taxonomy): Eukaryota > Metazoa > Chordata > Actinopteri > Beloniformes > Belonidae > Cololabis > Cololabis saira. Next base: position 13,972,006 of record NC_084593.1, on the reverse strand, counting down.
ACACACACACACACACACACACACACACACACACACACACACACACACACACACACACACACACACACACACACACACACACACACACACACACACAGACACTGACACACACATGTGATCTGAAGTTTGCGTTTGTCTTTTGACACTTGTGTAAATAAATTCTGATTAATTTTTGAATGAGAGAAGTTGTTTGTGTTTATTTTATACATATTTGTCACGACTGCTGGTTGCAAAGCTCTGTGCTCGGACTCCTTTCTTCACTGTTATTCTGTAACGCCCCCCCCTGGCAACAGGCTGGCACGTATGGAATAACAGCTACTTTGTGACTGATTTTGCTGTTTAGTTATTATTTCCTGATAAAGTCAGGTGGTGCCCTGTTTTGATTTAATCATTTTGATAATTAAGTCATCTTCTTTATTAATTATTAATAACTATTGTAAGACAATTATTAATGACGGGTACATAAATGGTGCGTTTGAAATTGAAAGAGTACATAAATCTAAAAGTTTGGGAGTAATTATAGATCATTAACTCTGCTTGAAGCCACGTATAGATTATAGATTATGTTCAACAGAAAAAAACCTGCTGACATCCTGGCCTACCCCCCGCCTCTGACCACCTCAGTGTCTGCGGTCTACATCTGTTTATTTTGTCATCCCTCTAGTGCACCAGTTAGCCATGGTGTCTGTGTCTCTCCTTTCTCTGTTCTTCATTCTTTCTGTCTGTTTTCTCTTTTCTTACTCTGCCCAGTCTGGCCTCCGGCAGGAGGGTCTCCCCCTTATGATCCAGGTTCTGGTTCAGGTTCCTTCCCTCCTAAAGGGGGAATTTTTCCTTGCCACTGTTTGGCTTAATGCCCTGCTCTCTGGTCTTCCTAAAAAGAGTATTAAGAACTTACAATTACTACAGAATTCAGCCGCTCGCGTGCTGACGAGGACCAGAGGGCGGGAGGCGACACGTTACACCTGTTTTAAAATCGCTGCATTGGCTCCCCGTCCGCTTCAGAATTGATTTTAAGGTTCTTTTAATGGTTTTTAAGTGTCTTAACGGTCTTGGGCCATCTTATTTATCTGACCTGCTTTTACCGTATCAACCCTCACGGACCCTGAGGTCCTCTGGCACCGGCCTTTTAACCATTCCCTGAACCGGGACAAAAACCCACGGTGAGGCTGCATTCAGCCATTATGGCCCTTATTTATGGAACAGCCTGCCAGAGAACCTCAGGGCCGCAGAGAACGTTGATATTTTTAAAAGGAGGCTCAAGACACACCTTTTTAGTTTGGCTTTTATCTGATCTCATTTACCTAGTCTTTTCATCTATTTATTGTGTTTATTTATTTAGCTATTTTATTATCTTTAAACCTTTAATCCATTTTAATGACTTTCATTTTATTTTATGTTATTTATTATTCATTTTAAGTTTTGTATAGATTTCTCTAAACATTTTATACTTTTAGGCATTTTTTACTTTCTTTTCATCTTTTAGTTTTTAGCTCCAGTGTTTCCTCAGGGGGGTCATCCACACTGGGAGGTGTGCCTGCTCAGCCCATGGGTATGTCGTCATGGGGGTCCCTCAGGCCTGACTCCACCTTCTGTGTGGGGTCTGCCCTGATCTGTCCCGGTTGGGGGGGTCTCTGTGGTGATGCTCCTTGTGGTCGTGGTCGGTGATGCCTCTCAGTGCGGACGACCACCCATAGGTAGTGTTTTCCTCACCTGGATTGTTAGTGCTAAGCCATGTCACCAGTCCACTTACTGTGTGTGTGTGTGTGTGTGTGTGTGTGTGTGTGTGTGTGTGTGCACATGTGTATGAGCGTGAACGAGTGTGTGTGTACGCGTGGGGGGTGGGGGGTGGGGTCGTATGGGATGTTTTAAATTGTGTTTTTCTGATTGTCATTTTATTCTGCATGTGTTGCAATTCTTAAATGTATGATATGGTGCTATATAAATAAATAAAGTTTAAGTTTAAAGTTTAAGTTTAAGGTTTTTCTCCCACTAGGGGAGTTTTTACCTGCCAGTGTTTGTGTTATGTCTATGTAATAATTGCTCGGGGGTCATGTTCTGCATCTTTGGAAAGATCCTAGAGACAATTTGTATAGTAATAGGCACTATATAAATAAAATCTTTTTAATTGTACTGTCCACTAGAGGGCCACAAAGTAAATTTTAATGCAGTAATTTAATTGTCCTAACTTATATGCCCACTAAAGGGCATGTCACGATTAGGTTTGTTGAGGACCCAAACGCAGGAGAGCATGAGGTAGGAGGCAGGAGTTCACCAAAGCTGGATTTATTCAGCAAAACCAAAAACAAACCAAAAGCGCTGCTGAACAGGATCAAAAAAGGCAGCGCAAAAACAGGAATCCAAAACTAAACGAGAAGACATGGAGGGAGCAAACAGTACGGACCAGCAGGGAGCAGGGGAAAGACAAGACTAGATATACACAGGGGATAACGAGACACAGGTGCAGACAATCAAGGCAGATGGGAAACAGGAGGGACAGAACTGAAACACAAACTGGGGGAAATGTCAAACCCTGACAGGGCAACTAAGTACATTTTAATGCATTGATTGATATGTCCACTTGATGGCACCCAAGTACATTTTAATGGAGTAATTTATATGTCCACTAGAGGGCAACTAAGTTATTTTGATGCAATCATTTATAAGTCCACTAAAGGGCAGCTAAGTCAATTTTAATGCAGTAATTTATATGTCCACTAGGGGGCCACAAAGTTAATTTTAATGCAGGAATGTATATGTCCACTAGGGGGCCACAAAGTTAATTTTAATGCAGGAATGTATATGTCCACGAGAGTTCAAGTAAGTACATTTTAATGCAGTAATCTATACGACCATTAGAGTGGAAGTAAATACCTTTAAATGCAGTAATTTATATGTCTACTAGAGGGCAACTAACTAAATCTTAATGCAGTAAATTATATGTCCACTAGAGCAGTGTCTCCCAACCTGGGGTCCACCAGAGATCTCTGGGGGTGCGCAAAACTTTGTCTGCTTTGAGGATATGCAGTTGTAAAAATTACATTTGTGCATGTTAAATAAATCAAAAATCATAATAACACACCTAACAGAATACAGTAATCCCTTGTTTTTCGCAGGGGTTACGTTCCAAAAAGAACCTGTGATAAGTGAAATTTCGCAATTAGCAACCTTTTTTTTTTTTTACAATTATTATACAAGGCTTCAAATTGCGGAGATCAGCTCCGCCCCACCGCAACCCGAGTAACTGGATTTGAACGGGAGAAAATAAAAAATGATTATGAAAGAAATATAATAAGTACAGTAGGACAAATTGTGACTGGCGCGTATTTCACTACTCTTCTGATGCCGCTGCATCCTGACTCGCTCTGTAGCGTCTTTTTCTTCTAAAGCCGCGGTGCAGGTTTGTTTATTGGAGAGAAGAACATAGTTATGGGTAGTTGTTGGCGCTCTTTTTTCTTCTGGGCGAAAAGATTCTTATAAACCGACATGTCACCATCGATTATATCTGAGAACTGTAATGAACGATTCATCAAAGGCTCCCGTTCTTGAGATGCTGCTGAAGCTCATTGGCCAGCACTGTTGCTAAGCGACCAACATTATTGACACAGGAAGTGAAGAAGTGCCTATTTAGCCAATCAGAATGCAGAACAGAATGCACAATATATTTTGGTTATTTTAAAATACTAAGTTATTTAGCAGGTCACTCTGTATCTTCTGAACATCTGTGACCAGCACAGTGTGTCAGTCACGTTCGTCAGGTCAGTTAACGGCTAGCTTTTTCCTTCTTTCAGTGCACCTCTTTATTAGTGAAACCATGTCTGAGAAACGTAAAAGCGCTCTTCAAACAAGAGACTATTTGCCCAGCTGTGTGACGATGAAGCGCATCAAACACTGCTGCTACACACGGAGGTGCGGTGGCTGTCGCGTGGACAAGTGCTCGGGCGTTTTAGGGAGCTACGGGAAAAAATAAAGGCGTTCTTGCAAGATCACAATCGATCACTGTATGAACAGCTGACTGATGCGTTTTGGATCAAAACGGCATACTTGGCAGACATATTCACTCTCTACAATGAAACGAACAATCGGATGCAGGGGCCTGAATCGAATGTCATGCAGTGCAAGGACGCGTTTGTGCGCAGAGTGGATTGCAGAGTCAAAAAAATGTCACAAGGGGACTTGCAACATTTTCCACTGCTACTGAAGCAGTCTGGCAGCACTGTGCGTGCGTCTTTACGCACCGTGTTTATCCAACACATGAACCTGCTCCAGGAGGAGATCAAGACCTGTTTTGCCGATGTTAACGACTACTTATCAAAGGAAACGTGGGTGATTAATCCCTACATTTCCACAATTGAGGACGTGGAGTATCTCGGCTGTGAAGATGAGCTTTGTGACCTTCAAGCTGATTCGGTGTCAAAGAAATTCTTCCAGGAGAACGGATACAAAAGGTTTTGGATTGCCATTGGACACACTGTTGCTCCCACACTGGCGGAACATGCAGTTACGAAGACTATTCTCCCATTTAGCACTACATACCTGTCCGAGACGCCTTCAGTGCCCTTGTAACAATAAAGACAAAAGCACGCAACAGACTTGATGTCCACCAGGACTCCAGGCTGGCTGTCACAAGCATCACACCTGACATTGCATCCCTTATCAGAGGTTTGAAGCCCAAGGTGGCCATTAGTTCATGAATGAACAGAATGACACAGAAAAAAAAGTAAGCTAAAAGCTGTTTGTTATTTTTACTGTGTGTTCTTATTATAATGCTTAGACATACTGTGTATAGCTGTACCAAAACCTGTGTTGAAATGATGCGCATGTGGATATGAGACAACAAACTGGCTCTGCTTTTCAGTTAATTTTTTTCTTCTTTTATTTCAGTCAATGTTTTTTTTTCAGTTAATGCAGTTAATTCAGATGTGTGATAGAGCTTTTTTTTATTCCTTTGTAAGGATGTGCGTGTATAGGCCTACTGTGTTAGGTTGTTAAAGGAAAACGGTCAGGCTTATGTTTAATGTTTATTTCTTCATAAGACATTTTTAGGAATAATTTATGAATGTCTTTGAATCATTTTTGTGTTTTTTGTACACTGGTGACAAACACAGGAAATGATTTAATTACTTACAAATTACATACATATTATTGTATCATTATTCAATATTTAATCATACTACTCCGACAGGTTGTTAAAGGAAAAATGTTAAAAATGTGTACTCTCATATTAAAAGAGAAATTTTTCAGAAATATTTTTATGTTCTTGCAATTATTTTTTCTGCGTATTTTATACATTGGTGACACAAAATGAAGGTGAGAAAAAAAAAGTCATTTGTATACAGGGTAAACCAAAGCGAAATATATCAAAAAAACATAATTAATGTTAATTTTTTCAATTAAAGATTTGTAACGAATCACTTAACTCTTTTGGTGCTAGTACGTACGGGTCAGGGGGCCCGGCTGGTGTTAGACACAAGTAGGGGGGGCTCCAAGGAAAAAAGGTTGGGAACCACTGCTCTGAGAGGTCATACAGGGCTCTGATGAAACATTCTGCCTTCTCGCCCGACCGTTTGATCCGATGGTGTAAACATGCCCGTTCGTGGATAATATTCCTCCTAAAAAGTAAAAAGAAGTCCTTAAACTTTCTGGCCGTCTGTCTTCTTACTTTGTCTCTTGATCGTTCGTTGAACTACTTCTGACACCATGTGGAGTGATCGATAGTCGGCTTGATCAGTAATATTTATTTAATGGCGAGCACACAACATCTAGCTATCCGGCATAAAAAGAGTGTCTCAGTAACCAAGGCAACGACACATTAACTGCAAATCAAAACATTCTACGTTACTATTTAACAGTTACTGTGGCAACGTTAGTTCTGCTATATGACACAGTTGTTGGTTCTCTGTAAGTTGTGTTAAATGTTAGAAATGAGTTAGTTCCTTTAACAGTTGGATCTCCTCTAGAGATGCTGCTTCTGACTGGGTTGAACTGGTCCGTCTGGTTCTGCTGGTCAACGTGCTGCTGGGACGTGAGAAGCTGTGTTGACAGATTAGGGCACATTCTTTCATCTGTGAATCCTCAGGTAGACACAGCAGAACTAAATGTGTTTGGGTGTTTGAGACGAAGCTGAGGCATGTCAGGTATGTACTTCCTTGTCAACAAAACTAAAAAACAGCCTCCTGTTGGTTGAAACGACTGACAGGAACAAGACTAGAGTAGTTCCAGTCCTCCAGGGTCAGAGAGCCGACTCTCCTCACTAAAACCACAGCAGAAATGAATATCCGGCATCAACACCAACAACACTGCTGCTTCTGACAGTTCCTGAACTTTACTCATTCCATGGATCATTCACTGAATCCAGTCTACCAAGAGTTAACAAGACTGCATTACTCCTGGAGATAAGGGGGCGTAGTCTGGACTCTTACCTGTGAACCTTTTTGAGACTCAGATCTGGTTTTTCAGGCCGTGGAATGGAGTCATCAGGCGAGCTGCGATCCAACAAACTGTAAGTTTGATTCATGTTTGAACTTGGTCTCCAGAAACTTTACTGTTTTCTGTAAACTTGTTCACTTCATTTGGAAGTTTGACTCTTTATTTAAAGCTTTTTTTTAAAAGTTAATATGAAATAACAGACTATCATCCAGGTCAGAGAAACTCTCAAAGGCTGAAACAAATATGACTTCCATTTCTGTTGTTCTTGAAGACGTTTCACCTGAGTTCAGGTTGAACTGAAGATGCCTCCTGGATGGACAGTGACACATCTTTGAGGACAGGAAAAGGGAAGTGTCGTTGACTTGTTTAAAGCCTTTGAGAGAAAAAGACAGATAAAAAAATAAGCAGATAAAATGACCCTTCAATGAAACTCGGACTACGAAAACGTGGTTCATAGATTTCTTTTTTACTTATTTAAAGGAGCTGTATGTAAGAGCAATAATAAAACGAATCATAAAATGACCCCCGATATGTCAACAGACATTTAAAAATCATGTTCATTTCAAATACTTATGTCACTGACAACAGCACTCAAGCCAGGATATTCCAGTTTAAAAAGAGGAGTTGCAGCCCTCAACTGATGTTTATGTTGTCATTTTTTGTTTTGGCCTGAAGCTCCACCCTCCACCTATCTCCCAATCACCAAGTCAGTATTGTTTCGGCATCCGGGTTGCCAGCTCGGCTCTAATTATCGCAGCCTACGTTCCTGCTGCATTCTGCAGCCTACCTGGCAACCTCTGGTCGGGGGGAGGAGGGGGAGGGTACACGCCGCTCAACAATATTTTGAAAGTGACTGCAGTACCAGTTTTGGCCATTTCTTACAGACGGCTCCTTTAAGCCCTCCCCTTTTTTCTGCAAGAAAGCTGAAGCAAGAATGACACACTTTCCTTACCTTCCTCTGAAAACTCAGCTGAAATAATAGAACATAAAACAGCCGGATTTGTTCATGTGTGGCCAACTTTTAAATGCATAAAAAGGTTTATGCCAATAAAAGTGGGTATAAAAACAGATTCTGCAGCATCTGGGATCCCTTTTGAGATAATTGTGAAAAAACTGCAACGTACACCCTGTCTGGTGAGAAGAAGCGGTCTGCTCACTATCGGCTGGAGACAAACGACCAGATGCTTCAGATTGTAAAGCAAAAACCACAATCATTCACCAGGCACCCTGAGAACATGTAACTGTCCAAGAATAAGAGGATGAAACAGATAAGGATCAAATCTGGGTTAGCATGTCATTTTGTTGGGAGGTGATGCCTGTGATGGAATGGTTACCTGTCCAGGTGAGCTCCTGCCTCTCACCTGAAGACAGCTGGGAGAAACTCCAGCAGAGCCCCGTGACCCTGCACTGGAATAAGCAGTTATAGATGATGGATGGACAGACAGGTGTCATACAGACGACACCTTTGTTATTATTGTTGTCAATGTTCAGTTTATCAGGAAGCCTTTTGAACTTTTTTACTCTTGTTTTAATTCTTTGCTGCTTTTTAAACACTTTTTCAAGGTTGCTTAGAAACGTGCTGCATAAATGTTACTATTATTTTAGGAGGATGTAGACATATTTCACCAGTCACACTGAGCTTTAAGTTATCAAAACACAACAATTAAACACTAAAACTCTTAAAATACACATTTATATTTAGAGATGTGTCATCCAGGACTGAGCTTGGACTTTAGAGAGAAGCTGCTGCCTTTTCATCACTACATCATTCATTTATGAAAAAAAACCACCTGCATCAAAAAATGAAGATGGAGCAGCTGGTCGTTATACATCTACAATGACGTGTGTTTCCTCTGCAGATGAAGGTAAAAGGTGTGTGTGAGCTGATTTTAATCCAGCTGCATGGATCAGTGTGAGGACAGAGAAGACGGAGTCCTTCCCTCTAAAACCTCCCCGAGGGGAAAACCTGAGAGTCGGAGAGAAGAAGAGAGGTGAGATGATCACCTCTAACTGTCCATGACTCTTCTGCACGTCAGAGTTCAGCCCTCACTTCACCAAACACCTTTATTACAGGAGACATCCTGAACATGGAGATGGACATGGACCTGGAACTGAACCTGGACCTGGAACTGAACCTGGACCTGGATCCAGCTGTGTGTCCTTGAAGAGTGATGCATCAAAGGGTTTAATTACCAATTTTAAAGATGCTCCTGGTTGTCCTTCAGGGAGGTGAGTTGTTTGTAAACGTTGTTTCAAACAGTATGGACACTAATCCCTTATGAGGTCCAATAGAACCAGTACTGTCTCTGTGCTTTGATGCATCCTGAACCATGACTGAAAAACTTCAAATAGATCATTACTATACAAATGGTCACATGACTGGCTTGAAACTACCTTTTCCAGAAGTTTAGATGCAAATGTCAGGAACTAAAGATTTCTTTTTCCCAGGTTTCATCAGAAAACAGACTCTCATGGACCTGGCCCTGAACCCGGATCTGGACCTGGACCTGAACCTGAACCTGAACCCAGCTGTGTGTCCTTGAAGAGTGACAGATCAAAGGATTTTTTAATCAGTTTTAATGATGCTCCTGTTTGTCCTTCAAAGAGGTGAGTTGTTTGTAAACGTTGTTTCTGAAAAACGTAACTGAGACTGAAACATTTTAATCATAACCCGTTTAAAGTGAACATTTCTCTGTTTTGCTGCCATTCTTAGATGGTTGTTGATGTTTCCAGAAACACAGCAGACTTTAAATGGGGTGTTTGTTGACTGTAGTTCACTGGTTTGTACAGCAGGGGGCATCTTTCTGCTGTGGTTGCAACATCATTTAGGGAGGAAGTTCTCCTCAGGTGGCAGGTGTTGCTGGATGCAGGAGGACAGATGGTTCCTGGAACCATGTGAACATTGATCTGTTGAGCAGGTGGTCTTTGTGGACACTTGGTGGACTTTCTTGTACCACCAGATTGAGACCTTGTACTGGGAGTAAAACGTGGATGTTCTCAGTCGTCTCTGGAGGACCAGCGAACCTTTAACATGACAGGAAGTCCTCTGGTGGAGTGTTCTCTTCCAAACATGACTCCATGACCCTTCAGACATGATTTGACCTAGTTCTTCATGATTCCTCCACAGAGTGGACCAGCAGATCTCAGAGTCCCCCAGTGGTCCATCTGTCCAGCAGCATCAGACCCAGCTGGACTCCATCTTTCAGGTCTGTACATGAACAACAACTGCTTCTCCATCTTTTGTCCTGATGTTTGTCTCCATGCTGGTCTTTGTAGACCAGTGGACTGTCAGTATGTCCATCATGGACCTGATTTTTGTCTCCATGCTGGTCTTTGTAGACCAGTGGACTGTCAGTCTGTCCAACATGGACCTGATGTTTGTCTCCATGATTTCAGTCTGGTTGGGTCATTCATGTGGTCTTCTGTTCCAGCTGCTGGAGGACGACATTGTCATGTTTGTGAAGGACGAGCTGAAGAAGATCCAGAAGGTTCTGAGTCCAGATTACCCAGAATCATCAGAGAGTCTGGAGGAGGATGAAGATGAAGAGCAGAAAAGCATCAGAGAGGCATTCATGAAGATCACAGTGAAGTTCTTGAGGAGGAGGAAGCAGGAGAAGCTGGCTGACCTCCTGCAGAGCAGTAAGACGTTTCTCTGAACATCTGAGATGCTGGATAAACGACACTGAATGTCTCAGTAGATGACCAACATTCACAGATCTTACTTACTTACTTGACTTAAACCCTTTGGCTCTTTAGCATAGGTCATTCATGAACTTCTTCCAGCTGGTTCGGTGTTCGGCGATCTTCTCTGCTTCCTTCCAAGATGTTCCTTTCTCCTTGAGTTCTGCCTCGACAGACCTTTTCCAGCTGTTTTTGGGTCTTCCCGGTTTTCTTTTCCCCTGAGGGTTCCAGGTTAAGGCCTGCCTGGTTGTGTTGGATGCTGGTTTTCTCAAGGTATGCCCGATCCAGCCCCATTTCCTACGTTCACAGATCAGTAACATTAAACCCACTTGAAGGAGAAGTAAGTCAGCGCATCTTCTTGCACCAGTCTTTTGTTTGGAAAATCTCATTAATAGGGTCATTAATATCGCAATAAATAAAAGTTTTATTCTAAAGAGTTGAACCGTGTTGATTCAATATTCAGTTCCAGCAAACACCAAACAAACACAACTTGTGTGTCTGAAGTGAATCGTGAAGGAAACACTGTTCTTGTTCCTCTGATTGATCAGAGGGGTTTTTGGGGAAAAAACCCCCCCCTTCAATACTCCTCATTGAACCGCTGATCAGTGAATGTTGAAATGTTGATTCTTTAGAGGAAGTATAACTTGCTGTGGGCTGGTTTCAATCACTAAGTGGTTTTTATTTACTTCATCTTTATTTAGATACCGTTGCTGCCGTTTGTCAATCCAAACTCAAAGGTCAGCTGCAGAAGAAGCACCAGCATGTGTCTGAGGGGATCACTAAAGCAGGAAAGACAACCCTTCTGGAGCAGATTTACACGGAGCTCTACATCACAGAGGGAGGGACCGGAGAGGTCAATGAAGAACATGAAGTCAGACAGATTGAAGCAGCTTCCAGGAAACCAGACGGAGCAGAAACAGCCATCAGACAGGAAGACATCTTTAAACCCCCACCTGGAAGAGGAGGACCAATCAGAACGATGATGACGAAGGGAGTGTCTGGCATCGGGAAAACAGTGTTAACACAGAAGTTCAGTCTGGACTGGGCTGAAGGCAGAACCAACCAGGACATCCAGTTCCTGCTTCCATTCACCTTCAGAGAGCTGAATGTGCTGAGAGAGGAGAAGTTCAGCTTGGTGGAACTAGTTCATGGATTCTTCTCTGAAACCAAAGGAATCTGCAGTTTTGAAGACTTCCAGGTCGCGTTCATCTTTGACGGTCTGGATGAGTGTCGACTTCCTCTGGACTTCCACAAACCTACAATCGTCAGTGACCCCAGAAGGTCCACCTCAGTGGACGTGCTGCTGACAAACCTCATCAAGGGGAACCTGCTTCCTTCTGCTCGTCTCTGGATCACCACACGACCCGCAGCAGCCAATCAGATCCCTCCTGACTGTGTTGACATGGTGACAGAAGTCAGAGGTTTCACTGACCCACAGAAGGAGGAGTACTTCAGGAAGAGGTTCAGAGATGAGGAGGAGGCTAAAACGGTCATCTCACACATCAAGACATCCAGGAGCCTCCACATCATGTGCCACATCCCAGTCTTCTGCTGGATCACTGCTACGGCCCTGGAGAACGTCCTGGAGAACGTCCTGGAAACCAGAGAGGGAGGGGAGCTGCCCAAGACCCTGACTGAGATGTACATCCACTTCCTGGTGGTCCAGGCCAAACTGAAGAAGGTCAAGTATGACGGAGGAGCTGAGACGGATCCACACTGGAGTCCAGAGAGCAGGACGATGATGAAGTCTCTGGGAAAATTGGCTTTTGAGCAGCTGCAGAAAGGAAACCTGATCTTCTATGAACCAGACCTGAGAGAGTGTGGTATCGATGTCAGAGAGGCTTCAGTGTACTCAGGAGTGTTCACCCAGATCTTTAGAGAGGAGAGCAGCCTGTACCAGGACCAGGTCTTCTGCTTCATCCATCTGAGTGTCCAGGAGTTTCTGGCTGCTCTTCATGTCCGTCAGACCTTCATCAAGTCTGGAGTCAACCTGCTGCAGGAACAACTAACAACTCACTGTTCTTCAACCGGTTTCTATCAGACAGCTGTGGACAAGACCTTACAGAGTCCAAACGGACATCTAGACTTGTTCCTGCGCTTCCTCCTGGGTCTTTCGGTGGAGACCAATCAGAACCTCCTACAAGGTCTGATGACATCAAACCAAAGAAGTTCAGAGAACAAACAGGAAATAGTCGAATACATCAAGGAGAAGATCAGTGAGGACCTGTCTGCAGAGAGAAGCATCAACCTGTTCCACTGTCTGAATGAACTGAACGATGGTTCTCTGGTGGAGGAGGTCCAACGGTCCCTGAGGTCTGGACTTCTCTCCACAGATAAACTGTCTCCTGCTCAGTGGTCAGCTCTGGTCTTCATCTTACTGTCATCAGGAGACCTGGAGGTGTTTGACCTGAAGAAGTTCTCAGCTTCAGAGGAGGCTCTACGGAGGCTGCTGCCGGTGGTCCAAGCCTCCAAGAAAGTTCTGTAAGTACCAACAGACAGATGTTGGACCTCTGGGTTTTCCTCCAGATTTCATGTTTTCTTCACTTGTTTGTCTGTTTTTTTCAGTACAAACTCACATGAGTGAGTCTACGCTGATTCTTTCATTTCCAGAGACTTCAATGACACTTTGGACCTAAAAGACCAGCAGAACAGTTGGAGACACAACTACATTTTCTTCCATAACAGTGAAATAACTTGGTTGTTGTTCTTTTCTTCCATCTGCAGACTGAGTGGCTGTCACCTCTCAGGGAACATCTGTCCAGTTCTGTCCTCAGTTCTCAGCTCTCAGTCCTCCAGTCTGAGAGAACTGGATCTGAGCAACAACGACCTGCAGGATTCTGGACTGGAGAAGCTGTGTCCTGGACTGGAGAGTCTGCACTGTAAACTGGAGTCGCTCAGGTCAGGATTCATTCAAGTCTTTTCCTGCTGACTCCCTTGCAGCAGATTTTTTTTTTTTTTTTTAACCTTTGTTTAACCAGGAAGTCCCATTGAGATACGAGATCTCTTTTGCAAGGAAGACCTGGCCAGGGAGATAATTCACTTCAGTCAAGTTTTACTGGTAGAACCCACTTCACTACAAACTCACCCCAAAACTCCACACAGAAATCAAAGGTTTAAATCTCAGTGCGGTCTAATCAGTACGATATTATTGATTCTTGTAATGTAATCTTGATTAAGTTATGGGAACAACACTTTTTCTCCATCTTTCTGGAGGTCTGCTTTAAAACCTGCAGTTGTGATTTAAACCACGGGGCCGACTTGCTCTGACCTTTGACCTTCTATTCCTGAGGCACGACACCGTCCAACGTTGTTGACATTGAAGCTGTAGTTCTATCAACAACATCATCCAGCTGTGCAGCAGCAGGATTCAGGATTCCAGCAGAATATCTCCTTCCACATGTTGATTCACTGGAGAAATCCAGGATTACTGCGTTTAGTGACGCTGGGTCACTACAACCCACTGATGACCGTTACTATGACGATTAATGATGAAGAAGTGGTGCTGGATGACCATCAGCTGAGCCGACTGTCCATCAGTCATGTTACAAATAGATGTACGTTTTTTACTTAAACTCTCCTGAGGTGGTACAGACACATTCACCGTCCTCAGAGTTGTCGTGGATGTGAAATCAACCATGAGCTGGTTTTTGCAGCCTCTAGCGGCCAGTCAAGGAACTGCAGTAAGTCAGAGTTTCTCATGAGGCTCAACCCAGAAGTCAGATGGTGGGCGCTTGGTCTCCACCTGGACAGCCAGCGGTGAAGGACGACATGCCACCAGTCAGACTTGAGGTCCAGAGAAAACTCCGGAGTCCCACATTGTTTTGGTTGAGTTACACAGCGGTACCACATTAACTTAGAGTTTTAGTGGCCAGGTGCGTACCCTGAGTTCACGGCGGTAAACATGTGGCTAAACAGCAGACAGGAGAGACGCGCTACGACACACAGACCGCAACAGGAAGTGATGCAGAACGCCCCTGCAGCGTCATGGGGACGTGGTATCTGTCAGAAGCTGCATCAACGGGACCGTCAGGTTTTATCCTCTGGTCAAAAGTAGAACGTGAAGAATCATCCAGAGACGCTGGAGGAGGAACCAGGGGTTCTTCATCCCACATCCAAACACCTTGGAGGTGGGAACCTCAGTCTGTACAGCGGTGCCTCCTCATATCCGTCCGTCGAAGGGAATATTTCCTTTTTGGACCAGGATGAGCCGACGTCTTCCTGTCCAGTTTTCGTGCTCACCACAGTATTGAGACCATCCTTCTCAGGGTGTTCAATGCCATCCACATAAATGCAGACTGTGGAAGAACCACAGTGCCGGTATTATTGGACCTCAGCGCAGCATCTGCTACCGTTGTTATAGTATTTTACTAGAGCAACTGGAGAACTGGGTAGGACTTTCTGGCACAATACTTGACTGGTTTGAGTCTCACTTAAAGGACAGGGACTACTTTGTGTCAACAGGTAACATTACATCAGAATCAACAAAAATTAAATGTGGAGTTCCCTAAGGTTCTATCCTGGGACCACTATTTAACATCTTCATGCTTCTGCTAGCTCAGATAATAATACACAACAAGATAAGCTTCCATAACTATGCAGATGACACACAACTTTACATTTTAATTTCACTAGGAGACAATGAGCCCATACAAGTGTTGAGTAGATGCAGAGAACAAATCAATAAGTGGATGTTGGATAATGTTCTTCAGTTGAACACAAACAAAACTGAACTAGTTTTTTTTTGGAACAGAAGAAGAACATTTAAGTGTCGGCACACAGCTTCCGCTGTTACAGCTACAAATCACTGATAAGACCTGAAATCGGGGTGTAGTCATGGACTTAGACCTGAACCTTCAGAGACATTAAAACATGTACAAAGTTGTCCTTCTATCAGAACTTCTCCAGGATCAAGGACTGATGTCTCAGCAGGACCTTGAAGAACTCATCCATATCATCATCATCAAATTCAGTGGACTTGATTACTGCAACGGCATCTTCACAGGTCTGCAGGAATTGAAACCCTTAGTTCCTTTAAATCAAGTTAAAACTCGTTAGTTTACAGCATTTGATGGATTATTGAAACTATTCTGAATTTAACTTTAAACAATGTTAATATTAGTACTCAATTGTAACTCTATTTTAGTATTTTCCGCACTATAAGGCGCACGTAAAAGCTTTTAATTTTCTCAAAAACCGGCAGTGCGCCTTATAATGCAGTGCGCCTTATATATGATCATTACGGTAATTTCTCTTACTGTAGTCAGGGGGATTGTGAGTATTGTAGTCGGTGTCGCCGAAGTAACAGCGTTAAAAACGGCAGGAATCGTCACAGGCGTTCAAGACAAATGCAGCGACACTGACTCGCATAATGGCGGCTGTGACGAGACGGAGCCGGGACCATTAGATGCTGCACTCGCCCAGCTGTTCTATTCCTACACAGAAGAAGATTTTGAGGGATTTGGGGAATGAACTGGAAAAGTGCCCATCAGCGTTTGTTTTGGGAGTGAATGACATTTTGGGAGTGAACAAGGTTTTCAGAAAGCTGGTTCTTATTTTTGTTAATAAAGTTTGACTTAAGGTACTTTTCTTCTTGTTTTTTTTGCATTTGCTGTAGCATTTCATAGCATTTCCTGTAGCGCAGCTTCATCAGGTAGATACGTCACTCAACCCCAGCCACTATAGTACGATATCTTACTGTATATTCCATGCTCCTAAAAATATGGTGCGCCTTATGGTGGGGAAAATACGGTAAGTCTAAATTTTCTTTATTCTGCCAACTGTACTAAAACTCATGATTTAAATTTTTTCCTTTCTACTTTTCATGTTTTTATCATGTAAAGCAGCTTGAATTGTTTGTTGCTGAAATGTGATTTAACACTAACTTTACTGAAGACCAGTTGGAGACACAACTACATTTTCTTCCACAACAGTGAAATAACCTGGTTGTTGTTCTTTTCTTCCGTCTGCAGACTGAGTGGCTGTAACGTCTCAGAGGACATCTGTCCAGTTCTGTCCTCAGTTCTCAGCTCTCAGTCCTCCAGTCTGACAGAACTGGATCTGAGCAACAACGACCTGCAGGATTCTGGACTGGAGAAGCTGTGTCCTGGACTGGAGAGTCCACACTGTAAACTGGAGTCTCTCAGGTCAGGATTCATTCAAGTCTTTTCCAGTTCCAGTGAACATGCTGCTAAATATGTCTGCAGCAAGACACTTGTGCAGAGAACATGCATCAGACCTGTTTTGTGTGTCTGCAGGCTGTCAGGCTGTCTGATCTCAGAGGAAGGAAGTGCTTCTCTGGTCTCAGCTCTGACTTCCAACCCCTCCCACCTGAGAGAGCTGGACCTGAGCTACAACCATCCAGGGGAGTCAACAGGGCAGCTTCTGTCTGCTGGACTGGAGGATCCCCGCTGGAGGCTGGACACTCTCAGGTATGGACACACTGCTGGGTGGGGGGGTTATATTGTGTTAGTCATGGTGGCACAGATGTGGGGGTTTTCCTCCACCTCAGGTGATTGCTCAGGGGTGTGGTCAGATGCTATTTAGCGTATAAATAGTATATAAATAGTATAAAATAAAGCGAGTGAGTGGCAGCACGTCGTTGCTGCGCTAAACGCTGCGAGTGCCACGGACAGATTAGTTGCAGAAAAAAAAGAAGTGGTGTGATTTGAAGGTGGAGGCCAAGAGGTACGGAGGTATGAAGCCTACGATGTAGGCTCTGCGTTGGTGTAACGCAGAACCATAAATCAGCCTTAAAGGTTTCACGCGTGCACGTAAAACTCATTATACATATAAAAAAAATCTGTATCCCTTTAGGGGCTCCGTAGAGTGGCCCGGCACTCTTTTGTTCGTCTTCAGTCACTCTACGGTTGGAAAAGGTGGGTGACGAGGAGGTTCCCGGCCCGGCGTGTCCTGCACCGCGGCTGCAGCAGCAGCATCAGAGTGTCCATACTGACGCTGTGCTTCAAACACAGAGGGACACGATCAGCGCTATTATATTATAAGTCTGATATGTGATGACATTAAAAGTATGACATGAATCTGGCTTAATTTCACCACCTCACTGCCTGCGTCGCCAGTTCCCCATATCTTCAAAACGTTTGTGCGCGAGGGTCAGGGTTGGCGTAAAGATACACACATTTTTCGGTTAGTTTTTTTTTTTAATCCCAACCTTTGCGTAGAAGGTGGCGTGCGCATCTTTCAAGCCCTGTTTTGTGCGCAAGCAAGCTTTAAAAATGAGGCGCCAGGTCTGCTTTCTTCCACCTCCGCAACATCTCCAGACTATGCCCATCACGGTCACAATCCAGCACCGAAATTTTGGTTCACGCCTTTGTCACCTCCCGCATCGACTACGGTAATGCCCTCCTCACCGGACTCCCCACCAAACTCGTTAACAGACTGCAAATCATTGAGAACTCAGCCGCCCGGATTATCAGAGACTGAGCTGGTCTGACCCCCCTCCTCTTTTCAGGGTGGAACCTGCTGGACAACGATGGTTGAGACCAGGTCTGAGGAAGTGTAAGTGTTTTCATTCAACCATCTTCATTTGTTCATGAGTCCATCAGTGATCAATAACTGATCAATAATAACTGCAGCTGATTGTTTGTTCTCTCCATCAGATTCCTGTCAACTCACTATCGACACAAATACAGTCAACAACAACATCAAACTGTCTGATGACAAAAGGAAGATGACACTTGTGGAGGAGGAACAGTCATATCCTGATCATCCAGACAGGTTTCAAGGTCTTCCTCAGCTGCTGTGTAGAGAAGTTCTGACGGGTCGCTGTTACTGGGAGGTCCAGAGGAGCAAAGGTGTTTCTGTATCAGTGAGTTACAGAAGAATCAGGAGGAGAGGAAAGTCTGATGACTGTAGGTTTGGAAGAAACGATCATTCCTGGAGTCTGGACCGTTATCTAGATGGTCAGTACTATGTCTGGCACAATAACATAACATCCATCATCTCCTCATCTCCATCTTCAGTCTCTGGCAGAGTAGCAGTGTACGTGGACTGTCCTGCTGGAACTCTGTCCTTCTATGAAGTCGTCTCTGACAGACTGATCCACCTCCACACCTTCAACACCAACTTTACTGAACCTCTCTGTCCTGGATTTAGACTCTGGTCCAGGTCCTTGTTTTGTTCCTCAGTGTCTCTGTGTCCAGTTTAGTCTCAAGAGTCCTCCTGTCAGAGAAACTGTCTCTGTTGGATCCTCGACTTGGACTCTGGTTCTGGTGATGATGATGATGATGATGATGATGATGATGATCACTGATTATCTTTAGTTTTTTTCTTTATTGTGTTTTTATTTGATCTTTAGATAAGTCATCTTTTTAAATTATTAATAACTATTTGAAGACAATTACTAATAACTCTCTAATAACTGAACCAGCATTCCCTTTGTGGGAACATAAATGGTGCCCCGTATGAGGATTTTAAATATACCAGCTGTTGGTCAAATCTGTGTAAAATAGTCAAATATTAATTTTGATTAAAAGAAATAAAAACTTTTTTTTGTAATTGTTAACTGAACTTAATAAGATAACCAGCACTCCTTTTGTGGCACAGCATCTGGATGGAGGGATGAGACTTTGTCTGGTTGGAGGGGTGAGACCTTGTGTGGGTGGATGGATGAGACCTTGTCTGTGTTGGGCCATAGTTCTATGTGAACATAGGAAGCTTCAATTTTAATTTTAAGGCCCAGCTCTGAGGCTTAACTCTGAGATCAGCCTTGATTTTAAGTCCACATTGTTTTTAAGTTGACCGCATGGTCTTAAAATAAAGGAAATTAAGGAATGACTCGATTTTCGCCGAAGGGCAATAAAAGGGGTGGTATGAAAGTGACGCGCGGACAGTGCATTGGTCAGTGACCCCGATTTACAGCAGGCCCACCTGCTGATGTGAAGAGTTCTCCGCTGGTGGTTAAATAACAGTGGCTTCCCAAATCTCACTCTCTCCAACCTTCGTCACAAGAGCAACGTTTAATTCCTTACGTTTTGTAGGGACTACACCTCATCTCAAATCAATGTGACTAGCATCAGCCAAGGAGTCATCCCGCCAGCTGAGCTCGTGAAAGCCCACTGATTACCAGGAACCAGTGAAAGTATCCTTCGTCTACCCGCATTACAACCGAGTGACCTCAAAACGTTCCGACACTTCTACGAGTGGAACGGGGACCCGTGCGCAACAAGACGACGTGCCCAGGCTACGAAGACAAGGAAGAGGGGGACAGCCCGGCTGTCAGCCGTGTTGTTGGCATAGTAGTGACTGTATGATTCACTTCTAGAGTTCAAGTTTTTAGCTTTCTGCAAAACTGTCTCTGTGCAGTCAATTACACAGGTTGTGTTTGAAAAGTGCTCTTTAAAAGCTTTTGCCAATGTTGCTTTGATTGTTTCATGAGGCAACCACATAATAAGATCTTTGGTGTGTTCAGACATTATGTCTATCCACATTCCAACAGTCTTGCTAACCTGACCCTGTGATGTTTTAAACCGCTGTGCTAAATCAGCCATGACAAAGTTCTGTCTTAGCTTCATCAAAGTCATTAGGATTTGGTCCTGATGATGATGAAGCAGGAGCAAATGGTTGTAGGAAGGATACAAGTGTGTGAAACTCAATGAGTGGAATGCCTGTATACAAAAGGGAGTCTGCATCACTCTGCAAAATACTGTCTGCCACAGGATGTGGCAATCCTGGGGATGGTGTACTCATTCCACACATGATGGTGGGCCCTTTTGAATAGGTGTGGTCCTCCATCCCTGGGTCTGACCACTGTGTTTGGGCATCACAGGATGGCTTTGGCTCCTCGTTCTGATCCATCTCGTCAGGCTCATCTGAGGGTAGCAATACAGTACACAATTATTAAGGTATGATACATTATGGTTTTCCCTACCATTATAACACCCCCAGCCCCCTCATCAAATTTACCTGGTGGAAGACCCACAAACCCCCCCACCTGCAACCACATCACCTAAGCCCTCCAGAAATCTAAGGAAAACCCAGTACATTATCACAGCTACGATTTAAAATTGAATTAACAAAAAACATTTTTCTTATCAGCACATCTGTAGTGAAACTATTGTAGTTTTATTCTAATGCTGCCCTGCAGTCCGTGCCATAAACACAGAAAGACAGGTTGCATTTTAACTGTACAAAAAATCGTAATACTAAAGGTTGTCATTACCGGACAAATACTACAATGCTGTGTCCTCCATACACCTGAAATCCTACCTGATGTTCTCATGGCATTGCTGTCAATCCATCTGAGGATTCGGCGTCTCTTCTCCGGTGGTTTGTCGTATCCCAGCCACAAAGTAGGATGCGGGTTCTCCTCCGTTGGAGTCAATCAGGAGCCTGAGGCCTCCGGCACCCACATCCCACATCCCATGAACTCCACCTCACAACCAGTTGCCCACCCAGGGTATCATCATGCCTTTCCAGGACCTTCAAACCCCATGTGCCATCCACAAACGCCATCCACCCCCTCATGGCCAATGACTTCCAACCTGCAACCGAAAGCGTACCCGGGGTACCATCATGCCCTCCCAGGGCCATCCACATACCGCAACCTCTAGACATTTTGTAAACCTAAAATTGGTAAACGTTTAGATATTGTTTTAGTTCAGCTCCATAATTTGTAAACCTTTTTTTAAGATTTGCACATGTAAAGTTATTTTGTTTAAGATTTGTATATCATTTTGTATTTTTTTTGTATCTCTTCATAATAAATGTACACTCAAAACTCTAATATCTAGCTCTTTGTTTGTAAAAAAAAAAAAAAAAGTGAAACACAACTACAAATGAAATTACTTTATTCATGGCATGAAAGATGTGTGCTGTACAGAAAAAAAAGATGAAGCTAACAAAATGCTTAAACAAGGGTCTGCGCAGAGGTTTGCACTCAAATAGTCTGTAAGCCCCTCTCTGATCTTCTGAACACCTGCATTGTCAGAGGTGTTGTGGGCATGGGCACCAGGTTGTGGTAGGTCGGCTTCTAATGCAGCAGCCTCATCGGTCCAGGTGGGGTTTACGTTGAGACCTTTGAAGCAGAGACGCTCCAGCGCTCATCAACAAATTTGCGCTCTCTATGGCCCCTTGACGTATTATTTGTCGCCGGCGTCGTTCTTCTATCATCACTGCAGCCAAAAGATCTGTTGTTCTTTTCATAATCACAACTAAGAGGTACATAATGCACGAAATGTACGTTGCTGTAGCCTGGTCCAGGTGCTCGTACGCCATCTTTCTTGCTTTGTTGTTGTTAAGTGGAGGTCAACCGGAGGTGGCTCTTGTTGAAATGGTTACAATGGTTACAGCGCCACCTAGCGTCACAGAGTCAGCCATGCTCTGGCCATTTATCCGATCTCTGAACAGCATGTAAACTCAGACAAGTGATCCGGTCTTCTGCATGTCGTTATCTGATACGATCAGAAATCCGATCTCTTTGCTGCATGTAAACGTACTGTGTGTCTCTCCTTTCTCTGTTCTTCATTCTCTCTGTCTGTTTTCTCTTTTCTTACTCTGCCCAGCTGGCCTCTGGCAGGAGGGTCCCCCCCTTATGATCCAGGTTCTGGTTCAGGTTTCTTCCCTCTTAAAGGGGGAACTTTTCCTTGCCACTGTTTGGCTTAAGGTTTTTCTCCCACTAGGGGAGTTTTTTTTATCTATGTAATAATTGCTCGAGGGTCATGTTCTGCGTCTTTGGAAAGATCCTAGAGACAATTTGTATAATAATAGGCACTATATAAATAAAATCTAATTAATTGTATTGTCCACTAGAGGGCCACAAAGTAAATTTTAATGCAGTAATTTATTTGACCACTAGAGAGCAAATAAATTAATTTTAATGCAGTAATTTATGTCCACTAGAGGGCAACTAAGTAAATCTTAATGCAGTAACTCAGGGATATTCAATTGGCGGCCCGCGGGCCACATGCGGCCCGCCAGGAGCTTTTATGTGGCCCCTGGTCATATTTCAAAAAAGGGGGTGTTTGTTGAAAAAAAAAATATATATATATATATATATTTTTTTTTTTTATAATAGTGATGCACCGAATGTTCGGCCGAAAATAGCAAAAAAAACACTTTCGGTGTTCGGTGGAATAAGTGGGGAAAAAACCGAACAGTTAATAACGGCGTGTGATGACGCAATCGAACAGCGAACAGCTGGAGTGAGGGAGCAGTGTTAAACGCAGCAAACCTGTCAGCATGTCAGATCATTACTTGGATGTGGGGAAAAAGCAGAGGACACGAGAAATGATCCAGGCTGAGTTGGATTTGGAAAAGCCGCTTGGTGATGGAGACGGGGCGCACAGCGCAGGAGATCGGGGAGAGAACGCAGAGAGAAGGGCCGACGCATTGAATGTCATGTCAGGTAAATCTATTTTTATTTTTTATTTTTTTGTAAATGAGTGATGGACATTGGACAATATGGCACACATTAATTTGCACTACTGTACTTCAGTTCCGAGCTTGAGCTGTTTTCTTTTTATTTAAATTGATTTTGAGAGAGTGCCAACTGCGCTGCGCTGCGCTGCGCGTAATTTTGTTGGCCCGCTGTACACCGCTGGCTGACGAGCAGCCTTGAGATACAGGCAGACAGACATGCCAGGAATGCGTTCACACAAGGTGTGATTTTTATTTGTAATGTGTGCAGAGAATGCATATCGCATTTAAGTTTAAGAAGCTTGGTAGCCTTTTTTTAGTTGGTTAACAATGCATAGTGTTTGTACATGTTAATCTCTGTTGGAGATGTTTTTTACTTCGGATTTTTTGCCAGTGTTGCACAGTGTTAATGTTTGTCACATTATTATTAACCTCCGTTGTACAGAGGACTTGTTTACATCATTAGGCTTCTAGGATTGGCCTGAAATTTTTTTCATTTGAATAAGTGAGGACTTTGCATTTCATATGGAACTTCTAAGCCTCCTATAATTCGTGATTGTTTTGTTTTGCTGATATAATGCATAGATATGTCATTAATAAAGGAGCTTATGGTTAATATTTTGGTTGCTTATTTATAACATCAAACTGGCTACTATGGACCGAAATGCTTGTGCTCAATGCTAAATATAATATTCAAATAAGGAAATCTTGGTGGAAAGTGGTGCTTTGTCATTATGGCGTGTTTTATTAAAAGTAGGTCAATATCAATTTCATTAAGTTTGCACAATGCATGGTTTCAAAATGAACTTGCATTCAAAATAATATTTCTTTATCTGAATATTATATTTAACATTCACAATTACTAAATCTGGAGACAATTAATACATAATTCATATGTAAACTAGATATATTCAAATGTATAATACAAATGTATTATATTTACATAAGTCTTCGTCTTTGAGTGCAAAATACATTTTGAAAACCCCCACATTTTCAAATTGTGCGGCCCTCTCCATACAGTCCTTTTGCAGATGTGGCCCCCGGCCGAATCTAGTTGAATACCCCTGCAGTAATTTATATGCCCACTAAAGGGCAACTACGTACATTTTAATGCATTAAATGATATGTCCGCTAGATGGCACCCAAGTATAGAATAGAATAGAATAGAAGACTTTATTTATCTCCCAGAGGAGAAATTCAGTCGTGCAGCAGCCAAAACACACACACACACTTTATACAAAAAATTTAAAATAGAAATAACCAATAAGTAGTTAAATAATAAAGAATGGATAATATTTACAAAAAATTTACAAATATTTTCAAAAATACTTGAGGTATTTGAGGTATTTACTGGTTATTGCACTTATAAAGAGACAGGTTTATTGCACATGGGTGGCTACAGTTGGTTATTATAGAGTCTGATGGCTGTGGGGACAAAGGACCTGCGGTAGCGTTCCTTCTTGCAGCGCGGGTGGAGCAGTCTTTGGCTGAAGGAGCTGCTGAGGGCTCCCACAGTGTCATGTAGTACATTTTAATGCAGTAATTTATATGTTCACTAGAGGGCAACTAACTCATTTTGATGCAGTAATTTATATGTCCACTAAAGGGCAGCTAAGTCAATTTTAAAGCAGGAATGTATATGTCCACGAGAGTTCAAATAAATACATTTTAATGCAGTAATTTACATGACCATTAGAGTGGAAGGAAATAACTTTAAATGCAGTAATTTAGGATGAACCTTTATCCTTTGCAGGGTCACGAGGGTCTGCTGGAGCCTATCCCAGCTCATTTCAGGTGAGAGGCAGGGATTCACCCTGGACAGGTCACCAGTCCATCGCAGGGCCACATACTGTATATACACACAACCAGACACACTCACACCTATGGGCAATTAACCTACTATGCATGTTTTTGGACTGTGGGAGGAAGCCGGAAACCTTCTTGCTGTGAGGCAACAGTGCCACCGTGCTGCCCTTATGTGTCCTTATTGTGTCTCTGTTTAGTTTATCAGGGTTGTTTTCATAAATACTGAAACAAAAAGGAGGAAAAACGTTTCTAAATCGGTTTTATTTCACAAGACGTGAAACTCCTCGCCAATAACTAGGAAGCAAAACCCCATCAACATGAATATTTGTGTAAAAATGACTTTGAACCTTTAACAGCTCGCGGAAGTTACTTAAAAAGAAGAGTTTGGGTTTAAAAACTCACTGACGAGCCACTTGTCGTACGGGATCTGTGTTGCTGCCGTGCGGTGCACGGCATGCTGGGAGATGCAGTTCTCGCGGCTTGTGGTACGACATGTGATTTTTACAAACTGTAAAATAGTTTTAATTAGTAAAACACCTATTTATAAGCTTGAATAAAAGAAAAATAAACACCAGAATAGAGAGTTTGGTGTTTAAATTTGACATTTTCTGCCTTTTTTTTCCTCCAAAAGCTGAAACAACTTTAAAACTACTCGTTATTCTGCATATGTTCAAAGCTTCATCAGTTTTTGAGGGAAACTTTTCTCTTCTAATCTCTAATCTCAGATATTTTATTTAAAACAATTTGTCCGCAGGCGCTGAAACAAGGATGAGGGAAGTCGTTCCTCCTCTCTTACAGATGCTCGCATTTGTTCTGCTTGTCAAAGCCGTCGTCCAAATTGGTCGAAGCTGCTGTTAAAGAGATCCGCGCATTTGCATGTTTCCGCGGCTCGTTTCTCCGCGTGAATGTTAAACACGTCAAAGCTGGAGGTTTGGTTTCTGCTGTGAATTCAGCTGCAGCCTCCTGCCTTCGTTACTGCAGCTTTGCAGAAGAAAACCCGCTAAATAAGTTTTACAAGTCATGTGCATGCAGATCAGTTTAAAGCTTTAAAGTTTTGTGTTATTCTGGTAAAAAGAAATTGGAGCTTTGTCTTCCTGGAAGATGCAGAAACTTCCCTGGATGGGTTTCATGCAGTTCCGTCCGAAACTCAGTCAACAAATGTTGATTTACAACCCTGCCCCCGGCATACAGAGACTTCTTTACATCCTTTTTTTATGTTTTTGGATGATGGAATATTTAAAGCTCATAACAGTAAAGCTGAGTAATCGTGAAAGTTTTTGGCTGAAGCTGCATCACATCTCTGGACCAGATAAACAGAAATGGACAAGTTTACCGTGACGTCACCCAGAGGTCTTGAACGAAGACGAACGACTCCGTTTGTTCCGCCCACTTGCAACATGGTGCCTTGAGACTGAGGTTAGAGACTTGGTGACGTCACAAAGGCGTGGCCAGTAATATGCAATTCACGATTTTACCATTTATTTATTTATTTTATTTATTTATTTGCACAACATTAAAACGGTACAAAGTTAAAATGAATATAAAAGCATGAAAATATGTGCAGGTGAGAAAGGAAGCCCTAAATGGGCTTATTCAAAGTTCTCACCAAGATAATACATTACATTATAATAACAGCAAGTACAAAAACAGCGTTCAAATAAGATGGATATTTACAAACAATTTCTCGGTTGAATGAGTGTGTGTGCTTGCATGTGAGCATGCACATGTGTGTTTGTATGTGTGTGTGTGTGCGTGTGTATGTACACGTGCAGAAGTGAGTCCACTTTAAGTGGAAGCACTTCTAGACGCTTGATCCACAAGGCTGGTCTTCAATCTCTGTTTAAAATTACTAATAGACAATGAAGATTTAGCAATAAGTATATGAGAATTCCAGAGTGAGGCACCTCTGTCTTTGATGGAGAACTGACTGCTATTGGTACGACTGAATGAAGAATGGAGATCCTCAGATTGTCTAGTATTATAGTTATGAATTTGTGAATTGGTCTTAAAAAAATCTTTGAAAGTACTTGGAAGCATATTTGCAAGATATGTGCATTTGTAAATGAAAGCACATGATTGGAGTATGTTAATATCATAGATGGATAATAAATTTATTTTTTTAAACAAAGGGGCAGATGGGGCCAAATAGGAAGAAGAAGTAGCTATTCTTACAAACCTCTTTTGAGTAATGAGTAATTTGTGTAAATTTGATGAATATGTACTTGCCCAAACAATGTTGCCATAAATGAGATAAGGATAAATTAAACTATAATAAAGAGTAACAAGACAAGCCTGATGGACCAAACCTCTGATTCTTCTGATGATACCAAGGGATCTAGAGATTTTGTTAGTTACAGAATGTATATGCTCTTTCCAGGACAAATTCTCATCCACTAAGACACCTAGAAATTTGGTGGATGAAACCTGATTGATTTCAATACCACCAATAGAAATCTTAGCTTTTTGCAGACAATATTTTTTGTTTTTACTTGCAAATACAATGAAATTAGATTTGTTAACATTTAACGACAACTTATTTGCAAGGAACCATTTTGAAAGCATTGCTATACCAGAATTAGCTTGCTCAATAAGTGAATCAAAATTTCTGTGAGTTAGTATCAAATTGGTATCATCAGCAAATAAGATTGGTGTAAAGGATGAAGATACAGTAGCCAGGTCATTTACATAAATGAGAAATAAAAGGGGTCCTAGTATAATACCATTATAATATATATATATATATATATATATATATATATATATATATATATATATATATATATATATATATATATATATATATATATATATATAATACCTAGGGGTAAATCCACAAAGAACAGATTGCGCCCGCAAATAGCGCTGTGAATTGCGCTGCATTAGCGCCCGCAATTTGCCCCGCCTTAAGGTCCTATTCACAAAAGATTTTGCTCTAATGATATACCGGAGCAAACACGCCCATAAAGTTTTGCGGTGCAAATTTGCACTTGTCTGAGTGAGCGGAGCTGTTTCCAGTGTTCTCCATATTTCAGCACACAGATTGGTCCCTAATGAAAACATAGCCTCAACTTTCACGTATTTGTACTTCTAGTATTTCGCATGCAGATAGATAGATAGATAGATAGATAGATAGATAGATAGATAGATAGATAGATAGATAGATAGATAGATAGATAGATAGATAGATAGATAGATAGATAGATAGATAGATAGATAGATAGATAGATAGATAGATAGATAGATAGATAGATAGATAGATAGATAGATAGATAGATAGATAGATAGATAGATAGATAGATAGATAGATAGATAGATAGATAGATAGATCGATCCTTATTCATCTCCAAAGGGAAATTCAACCGTCCAGCAGCTCATCAAAACATAAACATAAAAATCAACCACACTTCCATTCAGACAATAAAAGCACATTCATAATATTAAAATAAACATATAAGGTTTTTAAACAAATATCATGTAAAGTGCAAACTAAAATATAGTCCAGTTGTGGCAGAGGTGAGTGTGTGAAACTGAGTTCAGGACGACTTAAACAGTCTTATTGCTGCGGGGACGCAAGGATCTCCTGAACCGCTCGTTCTGCAGCGCAGTGAGAGGAGCCGACCGCTGCAGAACGGAGCGGTTCAGGAGATCCTTGCGTCCCCGCAGCAATAAGACTGTTTAACTCGTGGAGGCTGTGGAGAAGGTGTCTGCTATTGTCTATTATAGCACTCAGTTTGTTCAGTGTTCCCTCTCCACCACAGATCTTAGCGGGTCCAGACTCCTGCCCAACACTGAGCCCGCTTTTTTGACCAGTTTGTTCAGTCGCCTGATGTTTTTGATTGCAAGGCTGCCCCCCCAACACAAAGCAGCAAAAACGAGTGCACTGGCCACCATCGTGTGGTAGAACATAGCCATCATCTCCACACACACATCAAAAGACCTCAGTGTCTGTATGACATAAGCTAATGAAATGTCAAATGTTAAGAGGCTGTGCGCATTTACGCACAAGGCACAGCACCAGTAACTTCATTTACACCGGATCGGGATCAGATCAGGATCTAATGGTAATTCATGTTCTTTGTTTTGCTACACACACCTACAGGTCAGCTGTTTAACACACACATTCTACATTTATATGTTTATATGGTGGAATTGTTTGTAATAAAGCGGCCCCTTATGTATGGATGAATCCTGAACTCCGTCCTGTTACTTTTATTTTTAAATCCGATAAGTCCACAACCCCACTTGATCTGATTGTCTACAGTCATGTCTGAATGTAGATTTCACCCTTAATATCATTCAGTATCACACAGGCTTGAATCATATTGAAGAGAGAGAGAAAAAGAGCTGCAGGGGGATTTTGCGCGCAGTTACTGTAATACACGCTTCTGAAAGACGGTATTTGCTCCACTATTTTTGCGTGTGGCAAATAGCGCTGGCCTTTGTGAATTAGACGCTTTTTGCAATGAGGCTTATTTGCATAGAAAGGGGGCAATTTTGCGCCGAATTTATGAATATTACCTAATTTGCATGCATGCAAATGGCACCGGCGCAGACTGCCACTATTTGCTTGGCAGCACAGTTTGTGGAGCAATTCGCCCTTTGCGGGTGCTTTGTGAATTAGACGCTCTCTTTTTGTCTCATTTGCACCGGTTTAGCGGCCACAAAAGCAGCGCAATCCTTTTGTGGATTTGGCCCCTAGTATATATACCATTATGACTGGACACCACCAGCAGGGGGCGTGGTTTCACCTCCGTTGCTATGTTTCCACGCTCTGAAATAATTATTATATTTTCAGAACTGAACATGACACCCATCTTTACTCCTGAACATGGATGGATGGATGGATGGATGGATGGATGGATGGATGGGTGACTGGTTGGTTGGATGGATGGTTAGAGTGATGGATGGATGGTTAGAGGGATGGATGGATGGTTATGGCACTTTTCCACTAGAACCTACTCAGCCCGACTCGACTCACCTCCACTTGGTTTGGTTCTTTTCCACTAGGGGTCTAATGTGCTGAGTAGATACTTTTTCTGTAGCTACTCTGCCAAGGTTCTAAGGCTGAGTTGGGCTGTGACGTCATCACACTACAGGCCACCGATTGGTCGGGGGGTTGGGAGTCAGACGTCTGAGTCAGGATGTGACATCAGTTGAAGGGCGACTCTGGCGGCAGATTCTTGTTCATTTCCTTCCACCAGCAACGGCAGCAGAAGTCTGTTTGGTGATCCAACTCTGAGGTGCAGATGTTCATAAACCTGGTGGCTGAGGAGAGAATTAAAAAGGGATCTAGACGGGCGATAAGGAACGACCAGATCCACCAGGAGCTCTGTCACTTCATAGCTGCTCGCGGCTCCAGCTGATTTTTCAGCAGCGCCGAGACAAACAAAAACTAAAAAGCGTTGCCGCTTGAAGCTTCTTTCACTCTCCTTTTTTAACTTGATATCGAACACAAGCCAAAGACCCAGCAGCCCATATATCATCTCCTCCAGGTTCTACACCTTTAGTGTTGTTGTCTTCTTCGTTTAGCTCACACAGTCAAATACGTCACAGCAGCTTCACTCCAACCTCCTACTTCTCCAGATGCTGAGTTGTAGTGGAAAAGAAACCAGGCCGAGTTGAGTCGAGTAGGTGCTAGTGGAAAAGTGCTATTAGAGGGATGGATGGATGGATGGATGGTTGTTATGGGTCTCTGGAAAGCACCTAGAGACAACTTCTGCTGTAATAGAAGCTATAAAAATGAAATCAAATTGAATTGAATTGAAATTGAAATAAAATACAAATAAAATTGAATTGAAATCAGATGTGTATTTTTTCTTCTTCGTCTCTTTCTGCTGTCAAGTCTCTGATCTTCAGACATGTTGATTGCCTCAAATTCAAAACGGGTTGAAACTTCCTTTAAAACGGTAAAAAGTCAAACTTTAAACACTTTTAACTGATTAAATGTTATGTGTCGTGTTCTGCTTCTCTCAGCAGCTGGAGGAACTCTGACCATCTCTGCAGCATCAACGCGCCAGTTAGAGGTTTTAAATGACTTAAATGAGTAGTTTTACTTGTTAATAATTTAGTTGGTTTAAAAATACACACTAAGGAAATTATACTTTTTGCTTTTAGAGAACAATTATCACTCATAATTTACAGATTATATAAACTACACAAGTGATTAATTTTGGGGAATAAAACTAGTTTTTATTGGGAGGCAAAGAGCTTTTCAGGTTGTAGTTCCACGTGTACACCAGCAGATGTCAGTAAACCTCCACCAGTCAGACCTCCATCTCTGTTAGTATCAGTCTACATACATACAAGACTGTCTCGGAAAATTAGAATATTGTGATAAAGTACCTTATTTTCTGTAATGCAAAAATGTCATACATTCTGGATTCATTACAAATCAACTGAAATATTGCAAGCCTTTTATTATTTTAATATTGCACATCATGGTTTACAGCTTAAGAAAACTCAAATATCTTATCTCAAAAAATTTGAATATTCTGGGAATCTTAATCTTAAACTGTAAGCCATAATCAGCAATATTAAAATAATAAAAGGCTTGCAATATTTTAGTTGATTTGTAATGAATCCAGAATGTATGACATTTTAGTTTTTTTAATTGAATTACAGAAAATAAAGAACTTTATCACAATATTCAAATTTTCTGAGACAGTCCTGTACATTATATATATATATATATATATATATATATATATATATATATATATATATATATATATACATACATACATACATAGACACACACACACCATATTATATGATTAAATATAAAGCTCCTATTAACATCTGATGATTCTACTGAAGAGGTTTTGTGCCTGAAATCATCTGAGAGGATCATTAAAGCAACAACTAGTCTAATGAGATGTTTACGAAGTTCTCTGTTCTCCAGATCAGATGCTGTAAACGTTCTGTAATAACGAGACGCTGCTTTTGTTTTTATCAGATAAAACTTCCAGATCTGTTATCGGCGCTGCAGCTGGAGGATTCTGGGTAAAACGGGTGAAGAGCGATGGAGTCGTCCTAGAGCTTGACGGTTTTAAAACCCGTTTGATGTTTCTGGTTTGAAAAGCAAGAAACTTGAGGAGATGCAGCACCGACGCTCCGGCGACAGCAGAGTTCCTCCGGTTCCCAGAACCCTCGCCGCTCGAACGAGACACATTCTGAAGGGGTTTCACCCCGTAGGTTGGACCAGGTCGGTAGAGGGACCATAGTGGTCGGTAGAGGGACTATAGTGGTCAGTAGAGGGACTATAGTGGTTGGTAGAGGGACTATAGTGGTCGGTAGAGGGACTATAGTGGTCGGTAGAGGGACTATAGTGGTCGGTAGAGGGACTATAGTGGTCGGTAGAGGGACTATAGTGGTCAGTAGAGGGACTATAGTGGTTGGTAGAGGGACTATAGTGGTCGGTAGAGGGACTATAGTGGTCGGTAGAGGGACTATAGTGGTCGGTAGAGGGACTATAGTGGTCGGTAGAGGGACCTTGGTGGTCAGTAGAGGGACTATAGTGGTCGGTAGAGGGACTATAGTGGTCGGTAGAGGGACTATAGTGGTCGGTAGAGGGACTATAGTGGTCGGTAGAGGGACCTTGGTGGTTGGTAGAAGGACAATAGTGGTCGGTAGAGGGACTATAGTGGTCAGTAGAGGGACTATAGTGGTCGGTAGAGGGACTATAGTGGTCAGTAGAGGGACTATAGTGGTCGGTAGAGGGACTATAGTGGTCGGTAGAGGGACCCTGGTGGTCGGTAGAGGGATTATAGTGGTCGGTAGAGGGACTATAGTGGTCGGTAGAAGGACCTTGGTGGTCGGTAGAGGGACTATAGTGGTCGGTAGAGGGATTATAGTGGTCGGTACAGGGATTATAGTGGTCGGTAGAGGGACTATAGTGTTCGGTAGAGGGACCTTGGTGGTCGGTAGAGGGACTATAGTGGTCGGTAGTGGGACAATAGTGGTCGGTAGAGGGACTATAGTGGTCGGTAGAGGGACCCTGGTGGTCGGTAGAGGGAATATAGTGGTCAGTAGAGGGACTATAGTGGTCGGTAGAGGGACTATAGTGGTCGGTAGAGGGACTATAGTGGTCGGTAGAGGGACTATATTGGTCGGTAGAGGGACTATAGTGGTCGGTAGAGGGACTATAGTGGTCGGTAGGGGGACTATAGTGGTCGGGTAGAGGGACTACAGTGGTCGGTAGAGGGATCCTCATGGTCGGTAGAGGGACTATAGTGGTCGGTAGAGGGACCCTGGTGGTTCTTTAACGGCATCGAGAGACTCATCAATTATCATCCTGAATTTCCCAGAAGCCTTGTTGATGTGTGAGTCCTTCCTCCTAATGAGGGAGGAGGGGCAGAGCGGCCAATCAGAGGTGGCGCCGCCTAACGAGCCGCCGTGCTGACAGGAAGCAGGAAACAATGATTTAGTGGCGGAGCCTCGTCCCAGAAGAATAAAGATCAAATTAGAGGTTTATGAGCTCCGCCGTCGGCGCCGATGTTTATACGAGCCGCGGCGAGATTGATGCTCCCCGCCGCGCCAGGGGGCAGGGGGGGGTAAACACATGAAGTAGCCTGGAATCATATTCTAAGAGAGTTGGTTGGTTTCTGGTTGAACCCTTCCAGAACTAACCCAGAACCCTTCGAGAACCTTCTAAACCAACCCAGAACCATTTCAGACGGACCCAGAACCCTTTCAAACCGACCCAGAACCTTCCAGAACCTTCCACACCAACCCAGAACCTTCCAAACCAACCCAGAACCTGTCGCAGTTGTCATGATTGAACTCAGGTCTTTACTTGCAGTGCCGCCTGCGGCCACTTGATGGTAGCAGAGCGCCGTCATCCGGCCGCTGCATCTCATCATGACGGGTGACGGAGGATGAGGATGAAGAGGAGGAGGAAGAGGAGGATGAGGATAGAGAGGAGGATGAAGAGGAGGATGAGGATGGAGAGGATGAGGAGGAGGACGAGAGGCCGGAAGAGGTTTCATAATGTCTGATCAGCCGGAGTGAAGCGCTGGAGGAAGATGCTTGTTTGCCAGGGTGACGACACCCATCATGACGCCGGCTGACGATACCAATCATGACACCGGGGTATATGACAGCGGGGTGACGATACCCATCATGACACCGGGGTGACAATACCCATCATGACACCGGGGTGATGATACCCATCAAGACACCGGGGTATATGACACTGGGGTGACGATACCCATCATGACACTGGGGTATATGACACCGGGGGGACGATACCCATTATGACACTGGGGTATATGACACCGGGGGGACGATACCCATCATGACACCGGGGTGACGATACCCATCATGACACCGGGGTAACCATACCCATCATGACGCCGGGGTGACGATACCCATCGTGACACCGGGGTATATGACACCGGGGTAACCATACCCATCATGACACCGGGGTGACGATACCCATCGTGACACCGGGGTGACGATACCCATTATCAGAGCGGGGTGACGATACCCATTATGACAGCGGGGTGACGATATCCATCATGACACCAGGGTATATGACACCGGGATGACGATACCCATCATGACACCGGGGTATATGACACCGGGGTGACCATACCCATCATGACACCGGGATGACGATACCCATTATGACACCGGGGTGACGATACCCATCATGACACCGGGGTAACCATACCCATCATGACGCCGGGGTGACGATACCCATCGTGACACCGGGGTATATGACACCGGGGTAACCATACCCATCATGACACCGGGATGACGATACCCATTATGACACCGGGGTGACGATACCCATCGTGACACCGGGGTGACGATACCCATTATGACAGCGGGGTGACGATATCCATCATGACACCAGGGTATATGACACCGGGATGACGATACCCATCATGACACCGGGGTATATGACACCGGGGTGACCATACCCATCATGACACCGGGATGACGATACCCATTATGACACCGGGATGACCATACCCATCATGACGCCGGCTGACGATACCCATCATGACACCGGGGTGACCATACCCATCATGACACCGGGGTGACCATACCCATCATGACACCGGGGTGACGATACCCATCCTAACCGCACCGGCAGGATCTGAGAGCTCTCAGCACTGATGACTTCGCTGCGTCACCATCTCCCCATGATCTCCCCAGAGCCACAGGTCATAACCGAGTCCATGAACCTGATTGGTTAGTTAGACCCGGTTAGACCCAGTTAGAACCAGTTAGACCCAATTAGTCCCAGTTAGACCCATTTAAACCCAGTTAGACCCAGTTAAACCCAGTTAGACCAAGTTAGTCCCAGTTAGTCCCAGTTAAACCCAGTTAGACCAAGTTAGTCCCAGTTAGACCCAGTTAAACCAGTTAGACCCATTAGATCCGGTTAGTCCCAGTTAGACCCAGTTACTCCCAGTTAAACCCAGTTAGTCCCAGTTGGACCCAGTTAGTCTCAGTTAGTTCCAGTTAGTCCCAGTTAAACCCAGTTAGTCCAAGTTAGACCCAATTAGTGCCAGTTAGAGCCAGTCAGTCCCAGTGAGTCCCAGTTGGACCCAAACGTCCCACCGGTCTCGGAGAGGAAGACGCCCGTTGTCATGGAGATACGTTCCCGCCCCTACTAGCGCTGACGCCGCCCATCAGTCTCCGTCTCCCGGCGATGTTTAATTAAAGCTCCTCTCCGTCTCCATCTGCAGCTCCACCAGAGAGCATGATGGTCCGGAGGTCCGGATCAGGGAGGACGGGCCGGAACCCGGGTCCGTTACTTAGTCGGATGTTGGTTCGGCAGAAAGTCCAATTAAAACTTCGGGGAGTCGCCTCCGCCAGCGTTTCCATGACAGCGGACCTGCAGGGTCTCTGGGGAGCGGTTCTGGTCTCGTAGGACCGGCCCGTGTTGGTAAAGACCAGCGGCGCCCCGGGAGAGCTGACTGACGCGGTTCAGATCCCGGTCTTAGTCCTGGTCTGGGCCCAGGTAGGGTGAAAGGGTCTGGACCCCCCTGGAGGAGGAGCTTAGGGGTGCAAAGTTTTTCATAAAAGTTCCCCATCGGCAGAGGTGTCAAAAGTATTCACATCCATTACTCAGGTAGAAGTATAGATACTAGAGTTTAAAAATACTCCTGTAGAAGTTGAAGTATCAACTCAAGTTTTTTACTCAAGTAAAAGTATAAGAGTACTGGTTTCAAAACTACTTAAAGTATAAAAGTAAAAGTAATGTAAGGGGGAAAAAAGCCATTAAGGACAAAAGCCATTGAAAATGAATGCATCTTAGTATAATGCATATATATTAAAGAACCATATATGTGTACTATTGAGCTTAATCAATTGTTATTGATTAACATGTGTTTCAGAGAGCAGAAGATATGATGACTAGTTGCCTATAAGTATTGCAATGGTGCAAAAAGTCAAAGTTCAGAGGCATGTTATCATTTATCCTAACCTTTATTGGAATGTACATCCAAGTTTAGTTGCAGGAATCTGAGGGAACGGATGTAAGAACAAAACTGGACAAGAACATCTGAAACAACCACAACCAAATTCACTCTATCCGGATGGAGCAATTTATCTGGATAGTTTTTTTTAAAGGCCGAAATGAAATAGAGTAACGAGGCTGTTATTAAAATGTAAGGAGTAAAAAGTACAGATAATTGCGTGAAAATGTAAGGAGTAAAAGTAAAAAGTCGTCTGAAAAATAATTATTCCAGTGAAGTATAGATAACCAAAATTTCTACTTAAGTAAGGTAACAAAGTATTTGTACTTCGTTACTTGACACCTCTGCCCGTCGGGTCGTCATGGAAACTTAACGATGGACAACCAGAAGGTGTACCAGACTGAAAACTGTTTATCTCTGCTGGAAAGTTCAACATTTGTCTGGATCCGGACCCTGATGGTCTGTAGAGGACGTGCTGACGGGCCTCTCTACCGACCCGGGTCTCGGGTCTCACCTGCCGGCAGCAGCCGCTCACCTTCATCTGCTGCTAAGTTCCTGAAATATTCAGGAGCCTTTAAACTTTCAAACCAGCGACTCCAAGACGTCAGCGGTGACGGCCGCCGGGGCCACCGGGCTCCGATTGTCTGTATGATGGACCACTGAAGGAGCAGCGGTGCTGTTAGACCCGGTGAGTCCCAGTTAAACCCGGTTAGTCCCAGTTAGACCGAGTTAGTCCCAGTAAAACCTGGTTAGACTCAGTTGGACCCAGTTAGTTCCAGTTGGACCCAGTTAGTCCCAGTTACTCAGTTAGTCCCAGTTAAATCCGGTTAGACCCAGTTAGTCCCAGTTACTCAGTTAGTCCCAGTAAAACCCGGTTAGACCCAGTTAGGACCTCCGGAGGGCCCCCAGAGGTCTCTGGGGGAGGACCTGGTCTCTGCAGGATTTGGTCTCTGCAGGATCTGGTCTCCGTGGTCAAGACAGAAACCTTTGTTCGTCCTGAAAATGAACTTTAATTCCACGTCAGCCTCAAACGAGCCGCTGAAGACTGACGGCGGTGAGCAACAGCGTCTGACTCGGTTGATCTCCCAGCGCCCCGGCGGTCAGGCGGTAATGAAAGTGTTGAGCAGGAGGGCTGCGGGAGGTCGGGGGCGAGGATTAACAGCGAGGTTATCGCTCCTCATTTCCATAAACCGTCAGAGTGCCGCCTCATTTATCCCTGCAGGTGCTGGAGCGCTGGGGTCAGAGGTCACGGGCCGCCGGGGTCAGAGGTCACGAGCCGACGCCTGGCCGTGACCCACGAGCTGATGAAGTCTGACGGAGCCACTAAATGAGGCCGGCGCGGCGGAACGGTCCTCGGAACGTCAATCACAGAGCCACATGCATCCTGCAACCGCCTCCGTTGCCATGGCTACGTGACTGGCAGTTAGGCGTCTGGTTGGTTTTGGAAGGCAGCCGATTACAGCATTGTGACTCCGCCCCCTAAAGAGGCGGGACCTCACCCCCCAGGTCCCACCGGGGGTGTTTCTGAAGCAAAAGCACGAGCGGTGGCCCCTGAATCTTTTACCCAGAACCCCCACAAATCAATAGGGGTGGAGTCGGAGCCCTATGGTGGAGGTTAGGGTTTGACTCCGCCCCCTAAAGAGGCGGGGATGGAAGAGGCTGAAGTTCCTGGGCACGGCCCCCCTTCCACGAGGTGATTACAAGATTTGCTCCTTCAGCTTAACAACAAAAGACCGAATCCTCGGCGAGACCGCGGAGCGTTTCGCCCTCCTGGATGAATCCAGCTGACTGTGTTAATATTGTTCCTTCTGCATTATCCTCCATCATCTCTGCTCGCCGCCCCGACGCCGGGGGGGCCGCTGCCATCCTTTATTATTTATGAATGTGATTAATAATCTGCCACCCAGCTGCAGGAGGAGCTCAGGTCCTGAAAGGCCCAGAAGAAGAAGAGCGGCGGCGGCGCCGGGGTGTAATTCCACCCCCACGTGCCGCGCAGAAGAAAAGAAGCCCGTCGCTTAGCAGGAATTAAAGCTGAGGCGAAGCAGATCGCGGGGGTAGGAGGTGGGGGGGCTAACGGACCCCATGGCGTCTGGAGTCCACCATCCGGGACCCGGATCTCTGCGGTCCGGATCAGAACTCGTTCAGGTCACATAATGAACTTCAACGGCCCGGTCCCGATACCCAGAATGCACCTCCTCCACGAAGTGTGCACTTGTTTTAAAGTGCACTTAAGTGTCAAATGTTACGTCATCGACATCGAGGAGACGGACTTTTCCAGACCTATACTTAATCTGTTGGAAAAACAAGAAGTATTAATGAGTTGATCCAGATTAAAATACATGTATATTAGTAATTTATATGAGCAGGCTGTATAAGTTTAAATGTAAATGTGAGCAACTCGTATTTATTTATTTTTTGTCTGCATACATATTAATGGTAAAAACGTAAAGCATATATATGCATTTAAATATATAATCAATTTAATATATAACATAATAATATTTCTTTTTATATATATATATATATATATATATATATATATATATATATATATATATATATATATATATATATATATATATATATATATATATATATATATATATATATACACACACATAATAATTTATAATATTGTTGTTGTTTTTTTACTTTCTGCCGATGGAGGCCCAGCACAGTTTTTTGTTTTTATACTTTCTAAATTTATTGTACAACTGAGAAATTTAAATGGGATGTTATATGAATGATTTTTTTTTAAAAAGCTGCACAAATGACGGTCATGTTTCATCAGATATGTAACATATCAAACCTTGATGGTATTTACACATATAAAGTTAAGAAAAGTTTAAATATTTCAACACTTAAAGACGAATTTTTTTGGCCCAGGATCCATATTTCTGCCGTTTCTGGACGATACCGCAAATAATTATGGACGATATGCTTCGCCGAAGTCTGCATGGATGCAGGATACGGCGAAGCGTGGGTAGGGGGCCTTTCTCAGCTGGTTCTGGAGGACTTGAGTACTCTTCAGGTGATTGAAGCAGATATTTACACATTTATCCCCGACAGCAACCATATGTAGCAACATCTGAGCAGCAGATCACAAGAACTCACTTGGTGGGGAAAGAGACGCGAATACAGAAGCTACGACTGTAGCTCAGGCCCAGGTTCAGCTCCCGGGCCACTGCCGCCCTCAGCCTCGACTCCCAGGTTCGACTCCCCCCGGTCATTGGCAGGATCCAGTCCGGACTCACCAAAGGTCACCAGCAGGTGGGAATCTCCACGATCTGATTGTATTCAGGGGCAATGGTTCGATTATAAAACGATTAACATGCATCTAAAAAATTTGAAGCCAAAAACAAGAGATTCATTTACTCGGAGCAACGTTCCTGAAGGTAAACAAAAACAGACAAAATAAAAATGTTTGTGTGCGGCTCAACAATGTTGTTTTCAGACTTCAGGAAACAACTAACTAGGGCTGGGTATCGATTCAAATGTCATTGTCAAGAATCGATTCGATTCCAATTCTTAAGATTCAGATCCGATTCCGATATCGATTTGGGTTAGTGTTTTGTGTTTTGTTTTTGAGCTGTTGCATGCATTATATGACTGTGTAGTTATGCAACATATTAATACTGGTATTATATTGAGATTAAACAGCAAGTATTGGCAGCTAATGATGCTGTAAGGACCAATCAGCTCCCAGAATGTTGATAGAACTGCTTTCAGAAACATGTTGTGGGTCAGAATTACCAAACAGATCCAGGGAGGAAACAGAGGACGTATGAAATTGGTTTAATTTTTTCCCACATTCCGTTTTTATTTTTTCCATTTTCGGTCTATTTCAGTTTTTAACTTTTGAGAATTTGGTTTTTAGCATTTTATGCAAATGTAACCCCAAGACAATATATAAAGTAATGAAATCAATTTTTTCCACACGGGCCTACAACTAACATAAAAAGCTGAACTTCCTCACCAATAAAAGGTTTAATTCTTCATCAGCAGCGGAACAACTTTAAGTGATGAACGTAAAACACTGCTCGTAGTCAGAACCTGCACTTCTGAATAAGTGTTAGAAAAGCTGCCTGACATCCTGGTTCTAAACCGGTTCTCCACAGGACCCGCGGGTCCAGCGTGGCTCCGGTTCAGCCGAGTACCGAGTACCGGGTCGGAGCGGCTTGAGTCCATAAACTGTAAAAATAAGTCGAATCCCGTGTGAAGACTGAACCTCTTTCACCTACTTTTGCAGAAAAACCAAATAAAACGATGATGTCACAAAACGTACATGTGACATCACAGAACGCTTGTCCAGTTCTTCTTCTACAGTCTGTATGAGACCAGAATCCCCTCTGGACCTGCAGAGACTCAAACGCCTGCAGGTCCTCTACAGACCACTAGGGTCCAGATCCAGACCTGCAGGTCCTCTACAGACCACTAGGGTCCGGATCCAGACCTGTTCCTGGTACCCATGCCTCACTGGTCCAAATCTTTGGTTTATTTGGCACCTGAAACCCTGAAACCATAGAAACCATCAGAACTTCAAACCTGAACCCACTTGTAGTCCCTGTGGTGGTCCCGACCCGCTGGACTCCTGGATCAGAAACCTCCCGGTTTGGACGCCAGAGCGCAGGGCCGCCGCAAGGGGTGTGCGAACCGTGCGACCGCACAGGGCCTCGCGCCCCAAGGGGCCTTGCGCTATGGGCCGTTTTTTTTTTTTTTTCCTTCTTTCCCTTATAAATATCAACAGTCACGTTCCATTACAGACCTAAATGTGTACTAGTCTGTGCATATCAATAAATATATGTGCAATGATGCGCGTGTCTGTTGTTCAATACAACTGCCTAAGACCAAGCGCAGACACAAGCTAGTCTGATCCAGACGGTGGAGTTGGAACAAACTGTCACACAATGTCCAGAGAACGAGACAGATTCAGGAAATTTCCAGCAGGGAATGAAAAAAGAAAAAAACTAAAGAAAATGGAAGATTTAATGCCTCTCTGAAAGGCTCGTTTGATAAATTTGTTACAAAAATCACCGATCCGACCGGGCCTCAAGCAGCCGTGGGGCCCTGCGTCGAGGCAAGTCAAATGATGATGAGGCAGGGGAAGGTATCCAGTATTTTGCTAATTGGAGAGTTAAAATTGCGCATATACGTAGACACCCGATCCGACCCGAGAAAACCCCAAAATTTCGCCCCCCCCCCCCCCCGGCCATTTCGCACAGGGCCTCGCAAATCTCCCAGATGGAGAGCGGGTCAGAGAACGACCCACATTATCAGATGCATCTTCATCAGAGTTCCTGCAGCCTCGTCTCCATCAGAACCTCAGAACCCGGTTTCAGAGGAAACCGAGCCAGAACTCTGCAGGCCGTCAGAGAACACCAGCGCTGAGTGAAACAAATGTGTTTTGTGAAGAGCTCCTCTTCATCACCCCCCCCAGGTGATTCCTCACAGGCGTCACACCTGAGCAGCTCGTGTCCCGCCTGAAGATCCACGAGCGCCGGATTTCATATTTCCAGCTTATTTACCTCATCATTTGTTTTCATCTCTCCTCTGTCACCGGCGCCGGTCCTGTGACGGCTGGGAGTCGTTTCCAGACCCCCCCCCCCACAAACACTCATACGTTACCCCCCCCACGCCCTGGCGGCGCCGGGGGGCGGCAGGAAATATGTTTCCGCCACACGCTGATCTACGGCGAGCTGCCGGCGGAGGCTGATGGATATTTGCTCGCAGTCGGCCGGCGGGAGTCAGATGGCGCCGGCGCCGCGTCGCCGTCTGATGGCTCCTGCATCCACCTGTGGAGAAATGTCTGGGATACGGTTTATCAGGGCCGGGACCAGGACCAGGTGCTCTGCACCGCTCAGGAGAAATGAACCTGCAGGGAAACAAAGTTAATGTTTCCATCTGTTCAGCAAGATGAAACGCGACTACCAGAACTTCTGGATCCAGCAGATCCTGAATCTGCAGGGGCTCTGGACCTGGACCTGGACCTGCAGGTCTGGACCTGGACCTGCAGGTCTGGACATGGACCTGCAGGTCTGGACCTGGACCTGTATGGAACCAAATCAAGGCCAAAAGTTTTGCTAATTTGAAAATAAAATTTTAATTGAAAAACTAAGATTTGAACCTGAAAATTCAAGTTTTGATCAATGAAGATGATCAGCTCATCAATGAAATGATCAGCTCATCAATAATGAGCTATCCAACTCGTACATCCTGGGGAACCAGTTAGGGGGAACCTGTTTCAACCCACTGGATTTTCTTCTTCTCTTCTTAGGTTCATTGTTGTTAAACGACCACGACTCGATAAAGTTATATATTATAGTTAAAATTATAACTAATATTATAATTATATATTATAGTTAATATTATAACTAATATTATAATTATACATTATAGTTAATATTATAGCTAATATTATAATTATATATTATAGTTAATATTAAAGTTAATAAATATTCTAATTATAAATTATAATTATTATAGTTAATATTATAGTTAATATAACTAATATTACAATTATATATTATGGTTAATATTATAGTTATTATAGTTAATATAGTTAATATTATAGTTATTATAGTTAATATAGTTATAGTTAAAGTTAAAAGAGAGGCCCAATTAATCTTCATGTGCTTACAGAAGACGTTAGACAAAGGTGGGGAAGGGGGCGTGGCCGTTGGAGGAAACGGTGAGCAAATACGGTCCGTTTCAATCGCTTCATTCTCACCTCCAGGAGAAGACTGATGGATGATGGGAGATGGGGACGGACCGGTTCTGATTGGTCAACCTGGACCACATGACCGGCCCTGGGGGACCTTGTGGGGGTCAAGTTCAGTATTTTTATACCCTAAAAACTGTAAATATGTTTATTTCTGCTGTAAAGTTGGACATTTTAACCCTTTATGACCGGCTGGAGCGCCGGCGCTCCCGTTTGCATATTGATTTTCAAAACGTATGTACAATTACAACCAAATAAAACAGAGCAATAATTCTTTCTGCATGTTAAAAAGGAAGAGTTTAACTTACCTGCATTTGGTCCTAGAGTTTTAATCCATTAAATC
The DNA here is from genome assembly GCF_033807715.1 of Cololabis saira. Classification (NCBI taxonomy): domain Eukaryota; kingdom Metazoa; phylum Chordata; class Actinopteri; order Beloniformes; family Belonidae; genus Cololabis; species Cololabis saira. The sequence continues at coordinate 13,929,228 of NC_084593.1, read as the reverse complement.
GTTTGGGAAAAATCACATAATAATCCAGTAAAATTGCCCCCCGGAAATCTTCATAATTGACGTTGCTGGTTATTTATAGATCCGGTACTGTGCTGTGAGCACGTCCTACGTTGACGTACGTTGACACGTACGTCATCACGTTATCCGCGTGTCATCAGGTTGGATTTTTCCAGCCACTTCCCGCTAAAAGGGAGGTGACGTCATTCCCCCGGGAAACTAGTCGGTTTGAATTTGCGCTCTTGTTCTTGCTTTTTATCAGAGATTTTCACGAAAGATTATTCAGCGACAACCTACACACACCATACACACACTACACACTCACTATACAAGCACACACACACACACACACACACACACACACACACACACACACACACACACACACACACACACACACACACACACACACACACACACACACACACACACACACACACACACACACACACACACACACACACACACTATGGATTCACCAAAGTCCGTGTGCACAAAACGTTTTACCGTGAGCAAAGCTGAGTTCAGCACCGGATGAGACACGATATCTAAACGCGATATATAAAATGATATATCTCAAAAACTATGAATTAATTCCAGATACATTTCCTGTGGTTTGAAAGGTTTCTGTGTTACTTTTTTCCATTGACAATTTTGAGGGATCTAGCTGTGGGATTTCTGTATTTAGAAAAATATGTGTAAAATTAAAAAAAGATTATCATATTTTTTTGTTTTTGTTATTTGCACTTTTTAGCAATTGATTTAGTTAGTATGGACTTATACATATTATTAAAGATTGGCTTCTATGGGTTGTTTTGATGCATAGCAAATAAAAATACTCCATAAAATGGCAGTATAGCATGCAAAAATGTAAAAGAATGTCCAACAGATCCCGGGTCCAACAGATCCCAGTTCTGCCGCTTGTACGCATCATGGTTGTCACGGCAACGTTACAACCACGAGGGCTCAGACAGAGGAGATGAGATCATCACTGAAGGATGCTGGGAGTTAAAAACCATGAGAGCTGAACCTGTCATTTCTTTCTGTTCTCTTCTTCTTCTTCTCCTCCTTCTTCTCCTCCTTCTCCCTCTTCTTCTCCTCTCTCTTCCGGCGGCGGCTGAATGAACTCGATGAAACCAGCGTTTCAATCGTATCTCGGCTTCAAAATGACGACACGGAAACAGATTCTGAGGAAACGAGCTGCATGAAAGACTCCGTCCTCCATCCTCCCTCCCTCATCCCTCCATCCTTCCATCCCCCATCACTCATCCATTCATCTCTCATCCCTCTATCCCTCATCACTTCATCCTTCCATCCTCCATCCTTCGATCCCTCAACTTCCATCCCTCATTCCTCATCCTTCCATCACTTCTCCCTCCATCCTTCCACCTTTCCATCCCTTGTTACTCATCCCTCATCCCTCCATCCATCTCTTATCCCTCCATCCATCATCCCTTTATCCCTCATCCCTCCATCCCTCATCCGGAATCTCAGTCTTTAACCACCAGGGTCCAGATCCAGACTTTCAGGTAAAAATGTTCAACTTTACAGCAGAAATAAATATATTTACAGGGTATAAAAATACTGAACTTGACTTCCATGACTTCAGTTTTTCTGTTCCTGATCAGGTGAAACTCACCTGCCACCTTAGCGGTTCCTGCTGAGCTTAGCTTCGTCTCCGGACCCCCCAGGTCCCCCAGGACCCCCAGGTCCCCCAGGGCCGGTCATGTGGTCCAGGTTGACCAATCAGGATCGGTCCGTCCCCATCTCCCATCATCCATCCGTCTTCTCCTGCAGGTGAGAATGAAGCGATTGAAACGGACCGTATTTGCTCACCGTTTCCTCCAACGGCCACGCCCCCTTCCCCACCTTTGTCTAACGTCTTCTGTAAGCACATGAAGATTAATTGGGCCTCTCTTTTAACTTTTCCTGGCACCTCTCCTCCCTGCCTCTCCCAGGAATGCCTCTCATCATCTTTTCATCAGAGCTACTTCTGCCCTTATACATTATTCAGCCTGAGTCTCGGCGCGGCGCTCGTCCTTTATTAGGCTGTCGCCAGAGTGCATTCCACAAACTCATTAAAAAACTATTAAAGGCTGATGATTTCCTCTGATAAAGCCGCCCGGGCTGCAGGTTTGCTTCCCTGACTGATCTCCTGACAGGATCCCGCCGCCGCGGCGAGCATCTGCACGCCGGCTCAGGCTGAGTTTTAATCCAGGTCGCGTCTGCGGAAACATTCCCGACGCCCACGTATGTGCAGATAACTCCCAGCTTATACGTTCTGCTAATTAACCCTAACGAAGCCCGTCCTAAAGGACACGCCGATTATAAAAAGAGTTTATATCAGCAACTACGAGTCGTATTTGAGTACATTTGGCGTCAAAGTGAAGTTAACGCACGTGAGATTACAGGCCGAGCCAGATTAACACTTCGCTGTACCCTCAACAATATTCAAGGGCCATCATGACCCCATAATCATCATAATCTGGTAAAATACAGAATCAATTACCGTAATATACAGTAAATATGCCCAATACCAAATTCTAACTATCAGGTGTTTCACAAATAATCAAATGCTCATAGAACTCTAAATGCTCTACTATGTCCTTTTGTTAAGGACAATCACTCACATATGGTGCTATGAAAACAAAACATACCAGCATCAGTATAATCTGGTAAAATACAGAATAAATTACCGTAATACACAGTAAATATGGTCAATACATAAAATTCTAATTATCAGGTGTATTTCACAAATATCCAAATGTTCATAGAACTGTAAATCATGGTGTCTACAGGTTGGACCAAGTTAAATTTAAGACTTTTTAATACCATTTTCAAACAAAATTTAAGACCAAAAAGACAGTCACACACGTTCAGTCCAAAACTATATTTACCCACATGTGCTTACCTCGTCTGGAGACTACGTCGACTAAGAAATCCAGCGCTGAGGTGGAGGTTGGCTGACAGGTTCCAGCCCAAATGATGAAAAACCAGCCCAAATCAGACATTCTCTGTGTTAAAACTGTAAATTAATAAATGTGTAATAAATTGAAAACAAAACAGCATCAGTACAATCTGGTAAAATCCCAACTGAGAATGACAGTTTATCAATAACCAGATATTTTGCTTGTGGCCACGCTGCCCCGGGCCCTTTGAGGGTCATGGTTAATCCGGCCTTGATTACAGGAGGAGAGTAAAACCATCGGGTGTCTGAACAAGGCCACATCTCAGGAACAGCTTGTTTGGATGATTGACACCTTCATGGGTTAGCAGCAGCTGGTACCAGTTCTGTTCTGTTCTGTTCAGTTTTGGCCTGTTCTCCTCTGTCTGCTCGCTGTTGGAATTTTGCTTCGGAAGAAATTGTGTTTTTTAGAGTTCCTGTGAGTAAAAGTAGCTTCAATCATCTTTGTTCCAGCAGCGTTCGCCGGTAAGAGGTTAAAATACAACCCGAGTGCAGCGAATGTCAAGAGTTTTGCTTTTATCTCTGAATAGTCTCTCCTCTGTTAGAGTCGTTTGAGGATTTAAAACTCTCTCATGTGCTTCTTCTGGTCAGAGTTCAGGAGAGGACACCTGAGTGATGCAACAAACCGCCGCTGCAGGAAACTGCTGCTGCTGCTTTTGTGTTGTTGCAGATCTGTTGCATCTGTTGTTGATTCAAGACCAAGACCAAGGCCAGAGATTATCAAGACCAAGACCAGAATATCAAGACCAAGACCAAAACCAGAGGGTATCAAGACCAAGACCAGAGAGTACCAAGACCAAGACCAGAGAGTATCAAGACCAAGACCAGAGAGTATCAAGACCAAGACCAGAGAGTATCAAGACCAAGACCAGAGAATACCAAGACCAGAGAGCATCAAGACCAAGACCAGAGAGTATCAAGACCAAGACCAGAGAGTATCAAGACCAAGACCAGAGAGTATCAAGACCAAGACCAGAGTATCAAGACCAAGACCAAGACCAGAGAGTATCAAGACCAGAGAGTACCAAGACCAAGACCAGAGAGTACCAAGACCAGAGAGTACCAAGACCAAGACCAGAGAGTAACAAGACCAAGACCAAGACCAGAGAGTATTAAGACCAAGACTAGAGAGTATCAAGACCAAGACCAGAGAGTATCAAGACCAAGACCAGAGAGTATCAAGACCAAGACCAGAGAGTACCAAGACCAGAGGGTATCAAGACCAAGACCAGAGAGTATCAAGACCAAGACCAGAGAGTATCAAGACCAAGACCAAGACCAGAGAGTATCAAGACCAAGACCAAGACCAGAGAGTATCAAGACCAAGACCATAGAGTATCAAGACCAAGACCAAGACCAGAGAGTATCAAGACCAAGACCAGAGAGTACCAAGACCAAGACCAGAGAGTACCAAGACCAAGACCAGAGAGTACCAAGACCAGAGAGTATCAAGACCAAGACCAAGAACAGAGAGTACCAAGACCAAGACCAGAGAGTACCAAGACCAAGACCAGAGAGTACCAAGACCAGAGAGTATCAAGACCAAGACCAAGACCAGAGAGTATCAAGACCAAGACCAGAGAGTACCAAGACCATAGGGTATCAAGACCAAGACCAGAGAGTATCAAGACCAAGACCAGAGAGTATCAAGACCAAGACCAAGACCAGAGAGTATCAAGACCAAGACCAGAGAGTATCAAGACCAAGACCAAGACCAGAGAGTATCAAGACCAAGACCAGAGAGTACCAAGACCAAGACCAGAGAGTACCAAGACCAAGACCAGAGAGTACCAAGACCAGAGAGTATCAAGACCAAGACCAAGACCAGAGAGTATCAAGACCAAGACCAGAGAGTATCAAGACCAAGACCAGAGAGTACCAAGACCAGAGAGTATCAAGACCAAGACCAAGACCAGAGAGTATCAAGACCAAGACCAGAGAGTACCAAGACCAGAGAGTATCAAGACCAAGACCAAGACCAGAGAGTATCAAGACCAAGACCAGAGAGTACCAAGACCAAGACCAGAGAGTACCAAGACCAGAGAGTATCAAGACCAAGACCAAGACCAGAGAGTATATCAAGACCAAGACCAGAGAGTATCAAGACCAAGACCAGAGAGTATCAAGACCAAGACCAGAGAGTATCAAGACCAAGACCAGAGAGTATCAAGACCAAGACCAGGGAGTATCAAGACCAAGCCAGAGAGTACCAAGACCAAGACCAGAGAGTATCAAGACCAAGACCAGAGAGTACCAAGACCAGAGAGTATCAAGACCAAGACCAAGACCAGAGAGTATCAAGACCAAGACCAGAGAGTATCAAGACCAAGACCAGAGAGTATCAAGACCAAGACCAGAGAGTATCAAGACCAAGACCAGGGAGTATCAAGACCAAGACCAGAGAGTACCAAGACCAAGACCAGAGAGTATCAAGACCAAGACCAGAGAGTATCAAGACCAAGACCAGAGAGTATCAAGACCAAGACCAGAGAGTACCAAGACCAAGACCAGAGAGTACCAAGACCAGAGGGTATCAAGACCAAGACCAGAGAGTACCAAGACCAAGACCAGAGAGTACCAAGACCAAGACCAGAGAGTACCAAGACCAAGACCAGAGGGTATCAAGACCAAGACCAGAGAGTACCAAGACCAAGACCAGAGAGTACCAAGACCAAGACCAGAGAGTATCAAGACCAACACTAGAGAGTACCAAGACCAGAGAGTATCAAGACCAAGACCAGAGTATCAAGACCAAGACCAGAGAGTACCAAGACCAACACCAGAGAGTACCAAGATCAAGACCAGAGAGTACCAAGACCAAGACCAGTGAGTAGGGGGGGGGGGGGGGGGGGGGGGGGGGGGGGAGGGACCAGTCCTCCGCTCCTCCACTCCTCCTCTGACGGGTTAATTGCTGCTCTTCCATTCCTGGTTCCGGCGCTCGGCGGGGCGCCGCTGCTTCTGTGCGGTCGGTCGTGGGAGTTAAACGACGGCGGCAAACAGAAACAACGAGCAGGTGTCGGCTGATCCGTCGTCACAGCTTCGTCTGGTTCTGATGATCATGATGAAGAGGAAATGGCCCTTCATCACCGGGAACTAGGAACTCTCATCCCTGAAATGTTCTTCCTTCATCCTGTAAACGGACTCGGCTTTCCGCTGATTATCAAGACCAAGACCAGAATATCAAGACCAAGACCAAAACCAGAGGGTATCAAGACCAAGACCAGAGAGTACCAAGACCAAGACCAGAGAGTATCAAGACCAAGACCAGAGAGTATCAAGACCAAGACCAGAGAGTATCAAGACCAAGACCAGAGAATACCAAGACCAGAGAGCATCAAGACCAAGACCAGAGAGTATCAAGACCAAGACCAGAGAGTATCAAGACCAAGACCAGAGAGTATCAAGACCAAGACCAGAGTATCAAGACCAAGACCAAGACCAGAGAGTATCAAGACCAGAGAGTACCAAGACCAAGACCAGAGAGTACCAAGACCAGAGAGTACCAAGACCAAGACCAGAGAGTAACAAGACCAAGACCAAGACCAGAGAGTATTAAGACCAAGACTAGAGAGTATCAAGACCAAGACCAGAGAGTATCAAGACCAAGACCAGAGAGTATCAAGACCAAGACCAGAGAGTACCAAGACCAGAGGGTATCAAGACCAAGACCAGAGAGTATCAAGACCAAGACCAGAGAGTATCAAGACCAAGACCAAGACCAGAGAGTATCAAGACCAAGACCAAGACCAGAGAGTACCAAGACCAAGACCAGAGAGTACCAAGACCAAGACCAGAGAGTATCAAGACCAAGACCTGAGAGTACCAAGACCAGAGAGTATCAAGACCAAGACCAAGACCAGAGAGTATCAAGACCAAGACCAGAGAGTATCAAGACCAAGACCAGAGAGTATCAAGACCAAGACCAGAGAGTATCAAGACCAAGACCAGAGAGTATCAAGACCAAGACCAGGGAGTATCAAGACCAAGACCAGAGAGTACCAAGACCAAGACCAGAGAGTATCAAGACCAAGACCAGGGAGTATCAAGACCAAGACCAGAGAGTACCAAGACCAAGACCAGAGAGTATCAAGACCAAGACCAGAGAGTATCAAGACCAAGACCAGAGAGTATCAAGACCAAGACCAGAGAGTACCAAGACCAAGACCAGAGAGTACCAAGACCAGAGGGTATCAAGACCAAGACCAGAGAGTACCAAGACCAAGACCAGAGAGTACCAAGACCAGAGGGTATCAAGACCAAGACCAGAGAGTATCAAGACCAAGACCAGAGAGTATCAAGACCAAGACCAAGACCAGAGAGTATCAAGACCAAGACCAAGACCAGAGAGTATCAAGACCAAGACCATAGAGTATCAAGACCAAGACCAAGACCAGAGAGTATCAAGACCAAGACCAGAGAGTACCAAGACCAAGACCAGAGAGTACCAAGACCAAGACCAGAGAGTACCAAGACCAGAGAGACCAGAGAGTACCAAGACCAGAGAGTATCAAGACCAAGACCAAGACCAGAGAGTATCAAGACCAAGACCAGAGAGTACCAAGACCAGAGAGTATCAAGACCAAGACCAAGACCAGAGAGTATATCAAGACCAAGACCAGAGAGTATCAAGACCAAGACCAGAGAGTATCAAGACCAAGACCAGAGAGTATCAAGACCAAGACCAGAGAGTATCAAGACCAAGACCAGGGAGTATCAAGACCAAGACCACAGAGTACCAAGACCAAGACCAGAGAGTATCAAGACCAAGACCTGAGAGTACCAAGACCAGAGAGTATCAAGACCAAGACCAAGACCAGAGAGTATCAAGACCAAGACCAGAGAGTATCAAGACCAAGACCAGAGAGTATCAAGACCAAGACCAGAGAGTATCAAGACCAAGACCAGAGAGTATCAAGACCAAGACCAGGGAGTATCAAGACCAAGACCAGAGAGTACCAAGACCAAGACCAGAGAGTATCAAGACCAAGACCAGGGAGTATCAAGACCAAGACCAGAGAGTACCAAGACCAAGACCAGAGAGTATCAAGACCAAGACCAGAGAGTATCAAGACCAAGACCAGAGAGTATCAAGACCAAGACCAGAGAGTACCAAGACCAAGACCAGAGAGTACCAAGACCAGAGGGTATCAAGACCAAGACCAGAGAGTACCAAGACCAAGACCAGAGAGTACCAAGACCAAGACCAGAGAGTACCAAGACCAAGACCAGAGGGTATCAAGACCAAGACCAGAGAGTACCAAGACCAAGACCAGAGAGTACCAAGACCAAGACCAGAGAGTATCAAGACCAACACTAGAGAGTACCAAGACCAGAGAGTATCAAGACCAAGACCAGAGTATCAAGACCAAGACCAGAGAGTACCAAGACCAACACCAGAGAGTACCAAGATCAAGACCAGAGAGTACCAAGACCAAGACCAGTGAGTAGGCGGGGGGGGGGGGGGGGGGGACCAGTCCTCCGCTCCTCCACTCCTCCTCTGACGGGTTAATTGCTGCTCTTCCATTCCTGGTTCCGGCGCTCGGCGGGGCGCCGCTGCTTCTGTGTGGTCGGTCGTGGGAGTTAAACGACGGCGGCAAACAGAAACAACGAGCAGGTGTCGGCTGATCCGTCGTCACGGCTTCGTCTGGTTCTGATGATCATGATGAAGAGGAAATGGCCCTTCATCACCGGGAACTAGGAACTCTCATCCCTGAAATGTTCTTCCTTCATCCTGTAAACGGACTCGGCTTTCCGCTGCCTCCTGGTGGTGCTGGAACGTCGTCTGGGGGAAGGTTTCCTCATAAAAAGAGTGCTGCTTTCCCGGACAAGTCATCACATAAGCTCCGCCCCCTGCCCCCATTTGATAGGCTCGGTACGTTTAGTACCAGTGAAATGAACGTGAGAGGACTCTGCTCCAAAACCTGGATTATCTTTCATCATTCTGGTGCAGATCTGCTGCCGTGTTTGGGACCACTTCCTGTCACATGACCCAGTCAGACCCCAGACCACCGTCCCTCCACCGCTGTGCTTGACCATGGGCTTGAGGTTTTTCCGTTGGACATAGTTCCTGAAGTCTTCAATGTCCGTCCTGAAGCGGTCCTCTCCAGACAGAAGACGCTTTCTTCCAGCAGCCTTTACAAACATCTCGTCCCGGTTCTGCCGTCATGGAGTTTAAGACACGACATGCTCAGGAAGGTCTGCCGGGTCTGAGAAGGAGCTCTTGGATTTTTTATTTCTATTTATAATCCTTTTCTAGGACATTGCGAGGTCTGATCTTCGGTTAGATGTAGAAGATTCCGCCTTGAATGTTTTTCCACTTGTTATTAATCATAATTACTCATCTTATAAACCACTGCTGATGTCTTTCCCTCTTGGCATTATGTTAAAGCAAACCTGCATCCTCCAGACCAGCAGGTCTCGTACTACGTGACCAGAGTTGTCAAAAGTATTCACATTCATTACTCAGGTAGAAGTATAGATACTAGAGTTTAAAAATACTCCTGTAGAAGTTGAAGTATCAACTCAAGTTTTTTACTCAAGTAAAAGTATAAAAGTACTGGTTTCAAAACTACTTAAAGTATAAAAGTAAAAGTAATGTAAGGGGGAAAAAACATTAAGGACAAAAGCCATTGAAAATGAATGCATCTTAGTGTAATGCAAATATATTAAAGAAGCATATATGTGTACTATTGAGTATTAACATGTGTTTCAGAGAGCAGCAGATATGATGACTAGTTGCCTATAAGTATTGTAATGGTGCAAAAAGTCAAACTTCAGAGGCATGTTATCATTTATCCTAACCTTTATTGGAATGTACATCCAAGTTTAGTTGCAGGAATCTGAGGGAACGGATGTAAGAACAAAACTGGACAAGAACATCTGAAACAACCACAACCAGATTCACTCAATCCGGATGGAGCAATTTAACTGGATAGTTTTTTTTTAAAGGCCGAAATAAAATAGAGTAACGAGGCTGTTTTTAAAATGTAAGGAGTAAAAGTAAAAAGTCGTCTGAAAAATAATTACTCCAGTGAGGTATAGATAACCAAAATTTCTACTTAAGTAAGGTAACAAAGTATTTGTACTCTGTTACTTGACACCTCTGTACGTGATCACATGACTTATTATCACGTCACATAAAACAGATCCATCAGATCAAAGTCGTCCGTTTGGCTCGTCTACTTGGGTCCTCAGGTGTGGGGTCGCCGGCTGCAGGTGGCCCAGGATGCGGCAGCGTCTCCTCCGCTCGCCTTCATATTCCGTCTAAGTGAAGCAGAAGGAAACCGGTCCTGACATGAAACCTGCGAGCGAGTAATGAGCCTCTGCTGGAGGCGTCGGGCCGGACGATTACCTCGTTTGCGGAACCTGAACGCTGATTCGGATGTGGCGCCTGAACCCTGACCTTTCACAGATGGAGGGGGGGGGCTGGCGCCGGACGCCCCACCCATCGCTGCTCCGTCCGTCCGGGGAGCTGACATTTCAAATAAACCTCATTCATATGGACCCCCCCCCCCCCCCCCCCCATCCCTTGGTAACCGCGGCGGCAGGTCGGCTTCCTTCGACGGAGGCGGCGTGCAGATCCATCTGATCTGTCGGAGATCCATCACGGATCCGGATAATGGCCCCTGCAGATTGGGAGCAAAAATCTGCATCAATTATTCAGCGCCGGGTTTTTATTATTCATGAGCAGGATGGCGAGGAGGATGGCGAGGAGAGCGCCGCGGCGAGGAGTCAGGCGCTGCTGTGAAGGGGCGGGTCCAAGGTGACTCCTAAAGGTCCCAGGTAAATTTTAAAGGTCCCAGGTGAGTCTTAAAGGTCCCAGGTGACTCCTAAAGGTCCCAGGTGAATTTTAAAGGTCCCAGGTGACTCCTAAAGGTCCCAGATTAATTTTAAAGGTCCCAGGTGAATTTTAAAGGTCCCAGGTGAATTTTAAAAGGTCCAAGGTGACTCTTAAAGGTCCAAGGTGACTCCTAAAGGTCCCAGGTGAATTTTAAAAGGTCCAAGGTGACTCTTAAAGGTCCAAGGTGACTCCTAAAGGTCCCAGGTGAATTTTAAAGGTCCCAGGTGACTTTTAAAGGTCCCAGGTGAGTCTTAAAGGTCCTCCTCTGTGGCAAACTGGGTCCAGTAGTCCATAGTAGACTGGGTCTAGTTAGACCCTCCAGGAATCCGCGATTCCGTGATCGCGGAAATTTACGCGGATTTCACGGCTGTCCGTGGATTTACAGACCTTCCGTGGATTTCAATGTCTGGTGCAGAAAAATCACTTTTACTGGGGTTAATATTGCATATGTCCGCGCTGAATATGCGAATTATGCAGGGCTCGCTTGATTTCACCGCATCATCGCCGCACATTTTCGCATAAAGTTTGGAAAAAGGGGGGAGTGTTGTGAGTGACATGTCGGGACGCCCGGTCGCGACGTGCGGGACCCGCCCGGGGACCTCCGCACCCCTCGCAGAAACCGCCACCCCCCAAACAGCAGCTCTCACCCGCGGGGGTGAGAGGAAAAAGAGAGTGCCGCTTGCGCGGTGTGCGCGCTGACCGCGCACCACTGCGCCTGCGGAGGCGGAGCTCCCATCCACTGGGGGATCTTGGCGGCGGACGCGTGGGGTGACGGAGCTCTGGCTCGTCCCCCTCGTCGCGCCGGTGCGCCCGGCAAATCACCCGAGCACTGACTGAGAAAAAGCACATGAAAAACCCGCACATTTAATCGCATAATCAATGATTTTAGCCCGCATAATCAATGATTTTAGCCCGCAGAATCAAGGATTTTTGCCCGCATTTTTTCTGGAGGGTCTATCTAGTGCCTCCTCAACGGTAAACTGGGTCTAGTGTTTCATTCAAACATTGATGTGATACAACTGTAAGAACTCAGAACAGCATTCAGTAATGAGCGTAAAAACACGTCTATCAACCCACGAGTTTGGTTTTGATGACCTCAGTAACGGCTCAGATAGTGCAGGTCGTGGACCGGCTTCCCCTGTAACAACCACCGCCGCTATGACGGCAGAGCAGGTGGAGGAGGAGGAGGATGAAGACTATTAATGGGCTGCAGCCAAAGATCTGCAGCTCGGGCGATCCATCATAAAAAGTAAAAGTAATGACGGTGCCAGAGTCCGACGGGGAAATACACCACAGTCATCGTGTGTGTTTGTGATTGACACCTGATAAATAATCCATTTCCTTTCGTGAGGCAGTCATGATGAAGTCATACTTCGTATTACGCTTCCAGAACTCCAGCAGGAAACCCGGGTCACTGCGGCGTCCTGGAGGAAACTGGATCCGGCCCTGAGGCATCGATCTCCGTCGACAACACAGGAAGTTGGAGTTTGGTGTTGTCAGAACAGAACCGTCCCAACTTGGGTTCATATCTGTCTGCTGTAATGGGAAATTTTGGTATAACAATGTCTTTTGCCTGTTTTCAAGTGAACATTCCTTGACGAGGTCATGCGCCTTTGACACGGTACGGTTGTCAGGGTGATGGGCAATATTTGGTCTAGTTCCCAGCTTCTCAACTATAAGATAACTTGTCTCTAAACATGTTCAGCTCACTCAGGACTGACGGTCCGTCTGACCGGTTGGACTGTGTGGCTCCATTCATTGAATGTTTTTCCTCTTTTCTTTTTTTTTTTATATTTATTTTTTTATTGTGGCCACAAAAATTCCAACAATATTCTTACATCATCGTTTTTCTCTTTTTTTCCCCCCTCCTAACATAGGTTGTACATTTTCAATACAACAAAACAAAATGGATAAGAAAACAAAAAAGAAAAAGAGGAAAAGAAAAAGTTTGGCCATAGATTTATACTATCATAACATGAACCAATCGAACATGGGGGGTCTCCACACATCACATTTCTCAAAAGTAAAATAAAATGTACAAAATTATTCAGTAACACAATGATAAGGTTAATCAGCAAAAATCTGATCTTATATGTTTGACATAACCAGTCCATTTAGACCACATCTTGTAAAAATTCTCAGTTTGTATTTTGAGAGAGAAGGACAATTTTTCCATGGCATATATATCTCGAGACACATCTAACCATTCTTCTATTGTAGGTGGATCTGGTTTTAGCCACCTTCTTGAAATAGTCTTTTTACATGCAGCCAAGAGTATAAGCAAGACTTTTTTTATCCCTATGATCCCATCCATCAAAAGTGATATTCCCTAGATCAGGGGTCAGCAACCCGTGGCTCCAGAGCCGCATGTGGCTCTTTAGCGCCGCCCTAGTGGCTCCCTGGAGCATTTAAAAAAATGTTTGACCCTTTTTTTCCCTTTTTTTTTTCTTTTTTTTCCTTTTTTTCTTCCTTTTTCCTTTTTTAATCTCGATATTTCGATTTTTCTCTCAAAAATCAGAATTTTTTTTCAAAATCTTTACTTTTTTCTCGACATTTCGACTTTTTTCTCAATATTTTGACTTTTTTCTCCACATTTCGACTTTTGTTTCGAGATTTTACTTCAACATTAATCTTGACGTTTCAACTTTTTTCTTGAAATTTCGACTTTTTTCTCGACATTTCGACTTTTTTCTCGAAGTACATAATGAAAAAATAAATCTTCCCCCAGTTATAACTAATATAGATACATGCAGCATGTGTTGCCTTCATTCTAAGGCTGATACAAGACTTCATTTTTTGCGGCTCCAGACATATTTGTTTTTTGTGTTTTTGGTCCAGTATGGCTCTTTCAACATTTTGGGTTGCCGACCCCTGCCCTAGATACATGGTGTCAAATCTATGAGGAATATTTATCCCAAAAACAGCTTCCAGATGACAATGTATCTCTTTCCAATAGTCAGATAGGACTGGGCATTCCCAAAAGATATGAAAGTGGTTAGCTTCACTTTTTCCACCGTTTTTCCTCTTTTCATTAAAACTTCAGAAAGACAGCTGAGGTGTCCTGACATTCATTTTTGAACAACAATTTTTTGCCACCACAATTTGGCGACCACGAAGGGACCCCATTTTCCTTCTCTCCTCCGGAATCGAAGGTGTTTTAAGCGCATGCAACAACCTTGTACTCCCCCATCAAGTGAAGGTGGAGAAGAGGGCCTGACGTCTGGAGGGGGTTGAGAGGGTGCCCGCACCGACGGGGGTCAAGCGAACCCGGTGGCTTCAGAAACGCCTCGCTGTTCTTTCGGGTGAGTTTTGAGGAAAGAAAACGGCCGAAATAAGCTGCGTGCGACAGTCTCCTCTCTACCTACTGTATAGTAGTGTCGGCAGACGTGCCGGACCAAATTGGTTCCCAAATTGTGTCGCAGAGTGGTAGACTTACTCCAAATTTGGAATTTGGGGGCTCTGGATTCGGGGAATCTGGAGTTACCAGGCTGGGTCTGGGGGCGACTTAGATGCCTTATGAACAGAGGTGGACAGAGTACTCGACCCCAGTACTTGAGTAAGAGTACAAATACTACTGGTCAAAATTTACTCTGTTACAAGTAAAAGTAGCTCAGTCAAAATATTACTCGAGTGAGAGTAGAAAAGTACTTGCTTTTAAAGGTACTTAAGTATCCAAAAGTAAATGCTTTTAAATTTACTTTAAGTAAAAGTAAGAGTAAGAGTAAGAGTAAATTTCTTATTTTCCACATCAGTAAATTACTATATTTTTTCTAAATTAATTTAAGTTGTAAAGTTTAAGTTATAAATGTCTGTGGTTTGTCTGTGCCCTCGTTTTTTACTCGGTCGAACTCAAACATTGAGTTAAGATACGGCCAAGGATTTTGTGAAAGTCCCTGCTCCGATACTCAAGTAAAGTACAAATCCTCTGGATATGTACTTAAGTACAGTACTCAAGTAAATTTACTCCGTTACTGTCCACCACTGCTTATAAATACTAGGACAGGTGAAGGAAAAGTTTGTGTTTTGTGCTCTGAGCTGTCTGTTAATGTCTGGCATAACAATTTGGACTGTCTGGAGGACAAAAAATAATTTTGAAAAATGATTAGAGTTGGAACCTCGTTTTTTTCTGTTGATAAAGTGGTCGTTTTTTTTCCCCTGTTCCTGCGTCTGGAATACGGTTTAAGTTAAAGGGTAAATTTAAAATTAAAATTTAGCAGTGCTATTTTTATTTTCTGTTTTTAGAGATAATCCATATTGTGGTTATTCTAAAATCAAAACTAAATGTATTGTGCTTAAAAATCTTTAAGCAGATTTGGAAGCAAACGGGTAATCCGAAGTACTCCCTGCTTCTGTAGGATTTAAAAGATGCAGCATTTGCAGATGGGGATGGCAGAAAAAGCTAAACCTTGACTCCTTCTAATTTTTTTCATCCTCCTATCCCCGTCAGCAAGATGGCCGAGTGTTCAGGCTTCTGTGACATCACAAACCCTGATAATGGAAAACCTTGAGTGGCCCATTGTTTTTCCTTTCGTGAAACTTACCGTATTTTCTGGACTATAAGCCGCACCTGTATATAAGCCACATCCGCTCTATTTAAAAAAAAAAAAAAAAAAATGCAAGCTGCAGATATTTCTGTTGTTAGATTAGATATTTACTACATGTACAGAAGGATTTTGAACTGTAAATGATGTACATGTTTGTACCTAAATAGATCTTTCCTAACGGTGTCTTTTAACACGGCAGCAACTTTGCTGATTAAAACGGGACAGAACCAAGAGAAAATAACCGCTATTTATTTATCTATTTGAAATCTGCTTCTACTTCTATCTGCTAAAGAAGAAGTTCCGTATTCTTCTTTGCATTTATTTTGTCTTAGTTTTCATTCTAATTCCGGTTAGAGCGACCCTAGCGGTGGAAGAAAAATCCACAGAATAGACGCACCTTTGTATAAGCCGCATGGTTGAAAACCTATGAAAAAAGTAGAGGCTTATAGTCCAGAAAATACGGTAAACTTGTAAACGTCTGAGAGAATCAGTGGTGTAAAGTAACGAACTACAAGTACTTCGTTATTTTACTTAAGTAAGATTTTTGAGAATTTATACTTTTATTGATACTTTCATTTTTCTGTACTTTTACTTTTACTTCGTTACATTTTCAAGGAAATAATCGTACTTTTAATCTGCTACATTTAAAATTGGACACGTCGTTACTCGCACGTCGTTAACAGCACAGCGGGGGCTGATTTATGGTTCCGCGTTACACCGGCGCAGAGCTACAGCGTAAGGTACGCGGCGACGCACACTCTACACCGTAGCCTACGACGTAGGGTGTGCGTCGATTTAACGCGGAACCATGAGGCGGACGGGAAGGAAGGAGGGCGCGTGGATATACCGAGAAGGAGCCGCAGCTCCCGGGAGAGTTGCGCCGCAGAGGCGGACCGGAAGGCCAGAGGAACCGCCGTCGCGTCGAGTACCGAGGAGGACTGAAGCCTGAATTATGGTTCCGCGTTAAATCGACGCAGAGCTTCGCCGTAGGGTACGTTGGTGTAACGCGGAACCATAAATCAGCCTTGAGCGGCAACCGACGCGTGTCCATGCGCACCATTCTTTGATTCCACCCCTTCTAAGGTGGTTTTGGCATTTAAAAGTTCAAAAGTCTCATCCTTTATCAGCTGGGGTTGCTTAATGTTGTCACTGCTTATACAAGCTGGGGGTTTACCTGTCAGCGGGGCCAATGGGGGACAGCAGCAGACGAGCAAAGGGAGAAATTAAAATGGGGTAATGGAAACAAACACTAAAGGGGTCAGAATAATATCACCATTATTTAGAGTTGTAAGCAAATTCTTGGATTCTTCATTTCTTTGCAATCCTTTTGAAAATAATTTTGTACTTTGAATTTTGTACTTTGTACTTTGTACTTTTTACTTTTGTACTTAAGTACATTTTAACCCATGTACTTTTTGTACTTTATTATATTTAAGTTGAGGTACTTTTATACTTTTACTTAAGTAATTTTCTTAATGGGTACTTTTTACTTTTACTTAAGTAATTTTCAAGCAGAAAAATTTGTACTTTTACTTAAGTACAATATTTTTGTACTTTTTCCACCTCTGGAGAGAATCAACTATGGACAAGAATAAAACCCACAACCTTTGTCGGAACTGTGGGTCAGACAACTTAAACTTCCAAAAAACAGGAAGCCTGAGCTTCTTCTTAATAAGGAAAGAGAAGATTCCTTCTGAGCGTGTGCAGTAGAGCTCGTGTGATTGGCTCGGCGGTAGAAGGGAGATGGAGACAGGAGCAGAAGAAAAACTGCTCTTTTTCACGGTGGCTGTCTCGGTGCCAGCAGGGCGGCGTGACAGGCGTCCCCCCCGCGGCCCGTTGACCCATCTGATGCCCCTCTAATTGGACCTCTTTAATTAGCCGGCGGCGGTTTCTTGGTCCCCGGTGTTTTCCTGAGCGCTGCTCCTCTTCCTCCGAGGGGATTCCCGCCTGCGGAGTCCAGCTCCCTCATTTAAGACTTATTTAAATTAGCAGCACATTAAAGTGCTTATGCTGTTGTTTTAAAGAGCTCTCCGCATCAGCACCAACGTTTAGTCTGGAGTCTTCCTGGGAAGCAGTGATTCCCAAACCCGAACCCGAGTTTACCCGGATTAGTGTCCAAAAACTACTGTTTCTGGTGGAAACACAGAAGAAGTTGAACTTAAACTGGTGTGAAGATGCTGAGACATCAGCTCACTGAGCTCAAGGAGACCAGCAGAGATGAAACCAGGACCAGAGGAAAGGGAATCGGGACAAACCAGGACAGTGGAGATGAAACCGGAACCAGAGGAAATAAAACCGGGGCAGGTGGACATGAAACCAGGACCAATGGAGACGAAACCAGGACCAGCGATGATGAGACCAGAACCTGAGGAGATGAAACCGGGACCAAATGGGACTCATCTCATCTCTACCAGGACCGGCAGAGATGAGACCTGTTAAATTCTGGAATGTTGCCAACATAAATTTAAAAACATGTCATTCTTTTTTTGTATTTAAGAAAATGGTCTGTAAAGCTATTTTTGAAGCTTATAAGTGCAATTGACCATCTGTAAATGTTTCTTTGCTTTTCTATTGTTTCTTTGCCTTTTGTTGTTTCTTTGCTTTTCTATTCTCTTTTTGGTTTTCTGGAGGTCGGTAGCCAAAAAAAAGAAAGTTGGTACAATAGGATAGGCTTTTATAAGCATTTTGCTTCAGCCTATGCCTTTTCAGTTATTGTTCAACACCTTTTTTTTTTTGGTTTTGTATGAAATGTTAATGCTGTGCACAATGTTTTTTTGGTGTTGTTTTTGTGTTGCAATGACTGAATAAACTTCATTCATTCATTCATTCATTCATTCAAACCGGGACCAACTGGAACTAGACCGGACCAAGATGGATGGGTGGAAATGAAACCGAGACCAGCGTAGAAGAAACCAGGACCAACCGGGATGGGTGAACATGAGACCAGGTTGAGTGGAGATGAGACCAGGACCAACAGAGATGAAACCGCCTTGGACTGGAGTCGTTCAGGCCGGGTAGTTTTCATCAAAAGCTGTTTTATTTTAATAAACGCTAAACTCTCTCTTCAGGTGAAAGATGTCCTCCTAATGAGACGGCGTTCCGGGATTGAAATCCTCCGTCGGCGCCGCAGCGGCGACGTCAGGCGGATGGAGTTAATTAAGCTGAAAGTCGAGGAGGAAAGTCGGTAAAGCCGCGGCTCTCGCTGCTTATCTGAGAGGCGTGAGCAGGTATTTACTCCCGCTGGGAGGAAACGCCACCTGAGATGGAGGATTAGTGGCGGGGCTCTGCCACCGGGGGGGGCTCTGCCACCGGGGGGGGCTCTGCCACCGGGGGGCGGCGGCGTCAGCGGCGGAGCCAGAGTCGCGTTGGAACGCAGAGAGACACTCCAGATGGAGGTGCTTGGTTCCTGTTCTCAGACTAGGGCTGGGCGATATGGACCAAAAGTCATATCTCGATATTTTCTAGCTGAATGGCGATACTCGATATATATCGATATTTTTTCTGTGCCATAATTGGGGTTTCCCCCAAAGCATTATAGCATAGCATCTCTGTTAGCTTCATTTTTTCTGAGGCAAACCCTTAAAAAAACTGTCAGTTTTAATACAAAGCCTCGTGCCAAATGTCACACAGGTTCCTTTATTAACAGAGGTCTGCACAATATCAAAATGTATAAAACAAATGAAATAAAAATAAACTGCCTGCATTTGTACAATAAAAATGCTTATTGAATAAAATAAAACAAATATCCCTTTCCTGCATAACAATTAAATTAAAATACACTGTGCAATTAATACAATGTAGACAGTAACAGGCAGACTTTTCCACTGAGGTTGACGGTTGTGCAAATAAAAAAAACATTTGTGCAAATCTCAAATAAAACATTCAAGTCAATTTGTCACAAAATAAGCTATATCAAAATCATAAAAAAAAAAAAATGTAATAATCGGTATAAACGATATTGTCTCGTACCATATCGCGTTTGAAAATATATCGATATATATTAAAATCTCGATATATCGCCCAGCCCTTTCTCAGACCAGACGGAGGCGGGGGGTTCCTGTTCTCAGATCTTGTTTTATTCCTGTTCTCCCAGGAATCACTTTTTTTTTTTTTTCTTTTTTTTTTTTTTTTTAATTCAAGATCTTTTTATTGAATGGAATCACATTTTTTTAAATCAACCTGAAATTAAAGAACCTTTCTTTGCTGGTTTTCCCTCGGAGGCGGTTCCCCTTCTGGTTTTACTTCTTAAATCACATAAATTCATGTTTGAAGTATATTTGGTTTCCTTTTTTCAGCAGTCTGCTCTTGTTAGACCGCTAAATTATAAATTATAAGTATTTATTCTTTTAGACTATTATGCTGAAAAATGTAGACTAAAAAACACAAAAAGGACTTCAGGAAAATTATTTCAAATATATTAAAACGTGAACAAATGTAATTGGTGAAGAACGGACACATATGTCGACACAAAGGTAAATCAAGGGAACTTGATATATATATATATATATATATATATATATATATATATATATATATATATATATATATATATATATATATATATATATATATATATATATATATATATATATATATATATATATATGTATATATATATATATATATAACGGCCAACTCAGAAACGGGCGCCAGATTATCAATATTTCATGAAAAAAAAAAAAAAAGTTCTGTTCCCTAAACTCATAACGTCATATTTGTTGCTCCGCTTGAATTAACCTAATTTATGAATAATTCAGTCCTCGATTGATCGTTTTAGGGTTGGTAAATGAGGCGTTTATCGCCTTTATGTCATTAATCACCGAACATTTATTATCCCAGCTTGTTTTAGTTTGTTTTTCTTCTTTTATCTTCAAAAATGATCTTTAACCTGATCAGGTGACGGGTATTTCTGAGGTTTGAGAACCGAGCCTTGTGAGTCTGACGAGCTTTTATCAGCTCCGGTTTCAGGCGCCGGCTTTAAGGAGAGCCGTCAGTCACGTGTCACGAGAAAATGGAGGATGAGATCACGATGAACGTCCTCGCCGCGGCAACCGGAGGTCGATAAGAGCGACTCTTACAGGAGCTGAATGGCGGAGAAACACGGCGATCCTGCTTCTATCGGTCGGGGTGGAGGGCTGATTATCTGCGCGGCAGGTTCATCTTTCCGGCTGTAAGTCGCCGCCGAGGTCTTTGTCAAATCGTACGTCGGCTGATAAAGCCTCTCAGAGTATCTGCGGCTTTAAGAAGTTAAAGAAGAAGACGGACCGGCGAGGAAGGAGGCGGCGTGGAGACGCAGAGCCGACTTTGAGGAGCCGCCGCAGGATTCTCTTAATCCACTCTGAAGATTTGGATCCAGGCCCCCTTCAACCCTCCTCCGTCTCTTTTCACTCCTCTTTCCTCCCTCTGTCCGTCAGCAGCGTGGCGTCTCCTGCTCCGGCGCGGCGGGTCGCCCAGTCGCCCGCTTTAATCGAATCCCAGAGACAAAGTTTAGAGCTCACAGATGACAGGATTTCAAATTGGACTCGGCTGAGATCCGGTGACCGGAGACGAGGAGCAAAGTCCATGTCAGTTTTACAGAAAAACACTAATAAAACACAAAAAAAAAGGTTAAAGACACCCGAAGGAAGGAATAATCATAAACAAGGGGACACAAAATTAATAAAAATAAACAAATTGACCAGAAAGAGACAAAAAACAGATGAGAAAGATCATAAAAACGTCTGAAACGAGACAAAAGGAAGTGAAACGCGACCACATGAGGATTTAACACCCCAATAAAAAAGAGAATAAAAATAAAAACCACAACCAGATGAATTAATGACCAGTGAGAGTTATAAACAATTAAAAAAAGGACGCAAATAATAATAAACTGTAACCTGTATGAGGTGTAAAATTAAGTTTACAGGAACACAATAACCTAAAAACCAATAAAATTAATAAGATACAATAAAAAAAGGTGAAAGTTCTTGTTTTATCCGTATTAAAATGCTCGTTTTGTTTGTGTGTTTTATAAACCTGAAACTAGAATCATTTCATTTGGTTCTGGAGCCGCTGACCGGACCCCAGACCTCCGGACCCGGAGCTCTGGACTCTGCTGGTCCTCTGCAGCCTCCACTGCTATAAATTACACCCATTGAATTATAAAAATATCCATGATTCTTGCCGACAGTAGTCCTCTTTTTTCTTCCCTCCGACACAATTACAATGACGACTTTGAAATAGCAACCAGACTTTCTTCCTTTTTTAATTCTTTTTTTTTCTCTCCTCCCGAGTCCACGTCTGAAGTCACGGGTCCATTTTCGTGGAGTTTTGCTTCCGTCGGTCCGTCCGCGGCAGAAGAATCGCCTGCGCGGCTCTGAAAGATGAGTCCTGTAATCACTGCGAGGGAGGAACGAGGCCGCAGAGTTCACAGCTTCTTAATTAGTTTGCGGTATGTGCGTAATTATTCCTGCATTTTTAAACTCTCTTAAGGCGCCGCTCTCCTTTTTCCTCCCTCTTCATTTTTTAAGGATCTGGTTCAAGGATGTCCTGCAGTTACGAATTAAAAAAAAAAAAAAAGAGTCCATGTAATTACATTTTCTGTTTTTTTTTCCTCTCTTCTTCCGCTGAATGAATGAATGAACGGACATATGGATTTAAAACCAGACGCCATTTTTAGATTTTCACACTCTTCATCGTCCTCATCAGTTTCAGGGGGGGCTGACAGTCGCGGACGGCTGCAGAGCCCCGCGTCTGCTTCCTCGTGACATCGCCAGACGAAGAGACGGAGATGCTGATGGATACGCCGCCGGGAGGTTTGACAGAATCAAACTGAAATCCTTGGATGAAGCGTAGGACTTGATGTCCCTCTTCAAACCCGCTCAGAAGATCACGAAGCAGGTCCTGGAAGAAACAAACAATCCTCCACTGAGCAGCTAAGTTTCCCCTCGTGAGCTTATGGGACTCGTGTTGCGAAGAATCTGCTTTGAAGGGGCGACTGCAAGCTTAATTTTGTCTGCTTTTACTCCAAATGCACTAAAAGCGGCATCCCGGCGAGGGCCCCTCCCACACCCCGCCCCCAGCGGCCCACCGTATGAATTGTTGATGGGGAAAAGAACAACAATCGCTACTTAGGCCTTCGTGTAATATTTAAGCCGCAGACAATCAATTCTGGACATGAGCACCTTCCAAACGGATGGACGTGCAGATTGCAGTCAGGTGGGATGGAGCGGCATCAGCCCAGACGGTGTCTCATATGGGGGGGATGTTGTCTGCCGTCTCTGGCGACAAATGAGTCAAACAAGCGACACCTGAAAGTACGGTCCAGAGCAGGCGGAGTACTGACAGGATTCCTCAAACTTCTCCTCAAGGTAAGATCTTCTCCAGCATCATAACCCAAAGGTTGACCTGCTACTAACATGAAAACAAGCGTGTGGACACAACTCAGCAAAAAAACAGGAATCTCGGGGTTCTCTGGCTGTCTGGAGGACACCAGCATGGTCTGGCATCAAAGCCAGCTGCCAACCAGGAGAAGAGGGACTCACACGTGGTCTTCCTTGATCTTAGAAATGCTTTAGGTTCACTTCCCGGCAGCATCCTTCGGAGTATGAGGCTCGGGTACTCAACTGAAGATGTGAAAGTGTGTCCAGGAGTTTGGTTGTGTTGGTAATTTCACTAAAAGACCACCGTGACTGTTTTTGGGTTGAAGGTTCCTCTCCAGTGCCTACCTAGGACACCCCTCCAGCGTGTCCTGGGTTAAGTCCTTCTCCTCGTTAGACATGTCCAGGGAGGCAACCAGAACACATCCTAAGGAGAGGCCCGATTGACCTAACCCAGAAGCGGTAAGGCCCTGGGCTGGTTTCCTAACGAACAAGAGGGTCATAATCAGGGTGCGATTTGTGAAAAAACCAGAGGGGGGGATAATTTTGAGAAATATTTTTATTCAGAAAAATTACCACACAACAGCGGTCCAACAGTATAGGCTATATGAAAACTGGTTTCTTGTGTAAACCTTACACTTAAGGTACATAACGTAGGCGGTAGGCCTATTTGGAACATGAACTGAACCACTGCATTTACAGAAATATTTTCTCCTAATATGCTCTGGATTCTTTTCATTTTTTCATTCATTTGACTGACTGTATCTTTTATTTTGGCGGGCCGGAAACCAGACTTTTGGAATGCAAGAAATCCGGTTGGTTTTCAAAATAAAACTGCTTTCTGTGGGCGCGATGCCTTTGACTCGCTCCCGGTATCAAAATCACATGAAGCAGAATGAATGAATGAATGAATCTGTGTATTTTGATTGTTATTACTTGTTAATAATTACGATGTAATGGTGAAAATACTTTTTGGGTGGGGGGGATACATTTTGTCCCCACCGAGGATAAAAATAATTTAGTAGAGGGTAGGACGTGTAAACCAGAGGGGGGGAAGATCCCCACCATCCCCACCGGCAAATCGCACCCTGGTCATAATAATAATAGTAAAAACATCTGGAGCTGGATGTCTCTATGACTGGGGGGTGGGGGGGGGGCATGAAGGCGTCCCATGGGTGAGCTTTAATTCTCCTACCTGCCTCGTGGACCCGAACATAACGGTTGTCATCAACGTAAAACCAAACGTTTATTTCTGCTGTTGGATGTTTCCACGAATGCTGGTGAAGAGACACCAACAAGGAGGATTTTAATCATCGCATTCTCCTTCTCGAGTCTTTGCTTCGACTTGTCTTGCAGCTCCATCCGTCTGCTTTCTGTCTCAAACCACCTCCTTCTTTTCATCATCCTTCCCCTCCTCTTCCTCCGTCTGGCTGTGATGAAACCTACCCTCTTTGTGCCACTCTGCCTTCTGGATCTGGCTGTTCGTTAAGAAGAAGCCCAGAGCGACAGCAGCTGTTGCTCCCTGCAGCTCCACGCAGCAGCACAACAAGGCCAACGGCCATCATCGTTAGGTGTAGTGGCTATTTGTCCTCCAGGTGAATTATTAAAAAACTCAAAAGTATCAAACTATAATAAACTGAATGAAATCAAACGGCCACTGAGACACCTAGGGGGTGAATTTACGCAGGATAAACAGAGTCCATTGTCCAGACAAAAAATAAAGTTTCTTGAGGTTTTTTCCATTGGCAAACAAACAAAGAACAATGGCCCTTTGCTGTCTCTCTTGCCCTGTCTTCTTGCCAGACTGACAGTGCAATGTACCTGAACTCCCAGGATCCAAAAAAGCTTAGGTTTGCACAACCTCATTACTCATCTGGCATTTAACCTTTACTTCAACAATGGAGAAGACAGCATCATCCTCATCACCGGCCCCTATAGCTCCACATGTCTGAGAAGGTCCAGGTGAAACACTCGGTGGAGAACTCACAGCTTGTGCGTCCTTTAAGGATGTACCTTTATCCTTTCCTGAATGTGAAAGACTGATGGATGCTTCTGGTTACACACAATACAGACCAAACGACTCCTGCAGTCTTTGCTTCTGTGACCAACTCTCAGGCAACCAAAACAAATTCCATTTTCCAGTATGAAACTTATCTTGTCCCGATGCATCTTTAAGTTGAACTGTGAGCATTTATCTAGAGAGTGACAGTTAAGTTTGCAAAATAAACATTTGCTATAGCTTTGGGCAGATGAAGACTTGATGTTACTGTCCATGTAGATTTTGTTGCTTTCCTTTACTGCAGAGACACTGGTTGCTTTGTGTGACTGACATTCGGGGCTTTGCTGCGGCTGACAGGTGACAGATCTTGAATATTACCAAAAAATGGGTCAGAGAGTACTTTGACTTGTTTTTCCACAAATGTCACGAGGTCAGTGAATATTACTCTGCATTCATTTTGCTCCTGCAGATCACATCCAACGCTCCTCCACTTCTCCCATAGCTTGTAAGGAAGCTCATCACAATGATTTTGAGATTGGAGGGCCTCCTTCATGTACATTATCTGCTGTGTTAAATTGGAGCAACCTTGATGAAACAGTTAAAAAGATTACAGTGCTGGTATATCTTCTGTTTTAATGGGGGGCCAGTTCAGAATTTTTTCCATAAGCAGAAGTGATTTTATGTTCATTGCCAAAATGCAGATCCTTTTGCATGAAAATATATATTTTGCCGTTCAACTTCATCCTCTGGCAAATTCAGAATTGCTTCATGCATATCTTTGGCTTCCTCAAAGCACTTAATGCATTTACTCAGCTGGGCTTGCACTGAGTTCACATTGTCAATGGATACCATCAAATCACACATTATATCCATGCTCCATTTTACATGCTTGCATTTCAAAGACCTTTTTTCTCAGGCTACTGAGACGTTTGGGTGGAATCTGACAGATTCATGTTTTAGTGCCTTATGTTGCCCAATGGTTGCAAAAACAAAACATCAGTCACATCTTCAAGGTTTCTGCAGCATCATTGTTGTACAATGCTGCAGAGCTGCACTTTTCTATTTTTCCCCCAGGTTGGATGGATGTATCAGGAGTATTTTAGCTGTCGTAACTTCTAGGGCTTCTGTCAGCCTTCGGGGGCCGTTTATGGCTCCATCTTTTCACAGCAGTCGAACATTTTCCAGGAGAGTTTGTGAACATGTGAACATAAGTCAGTGTGTCATCTGCATATAAAATTATATGTACCTTAATTCATTGTAAGTGGGAATTAGTACAAATAAAGAAAGGGAGATTTCTGGGGCCCTGGATAGCTCAGGGCGTTGAGCTGACGCCATTTGTAGAGGCTATAGTCCTTGTGGGGCAGCACAGGTTCGAGTCCCGGACTGTCGCTCTATACTGCAATGTCCCCCCCCTACTCTTTATCCATTTCCTGTCTACTTACTTTCTAAATAAAGGCCACTAGTGCCACAAAAACCGTTAAAAAAAAGAGCAGAGGTCCTCACCTTTAACTGTGTGAAACACCACTATTTTTAGGCTTAAAAATAAAACAGAAGTAGAACAGCCTTAGTTCTACTCTCAAGTGACCGGACTGATTCTTCATCTTCGTCATATGTTCATCACAACACTCCAAAATAAACCAAAAAGCTGCTCCGAACTCCTGAAATGTGCTGCATCATCATTTGTGTTTCCATTACAGTTGTGACCAGGCTTTCGCAGGAGTGAAAAAAGGGAACATTTAAGGCAAAACAATGATTACCGAGACACTTTATAAAAGTTTACCCCATTTTAATGCCAAAGCCTTTATCAAGAAGGCTCTGAAATGCCAATATAACAAGTTCAAACTTGTACAAATGATCCCAGAACAGTTCTCCGTTTGTTAGATGGCGAGGACTAAATCCTCTATTACGCCGAACGCTCATTTGAGATGTTTTAGACGTCGGACAGATCCACGTGGTCGTCTGAGGATCAAGAGGCTTCAGAGGCGCTGATCAGAAACCTGAGCATGACTTGGGAGGGGGACAGGTGCATGGGCTGGGTGGATGTACTCTCCTCGCGTAAGCATTAAAAAATAAAAACCCTGGAAGTTGCTGGTTACTCTTTAAAAACCAGGTTTAAGACAAGCGGGGAGGATGAGGGGGGTGGCCGAGCTCTTCGTCTGTAACGGTGCTCAGAAACGGACAAAGGTGGCGGTTGTGTTTGTGCCGCGTTCACATTAATGGGTTTCTGTTGACGCTGCAGCCGTCGCTGTCTGTTCGTCCCGGTTCTCCTTGTACGTTTAATTGCCTACGTCCCTCAGAAATCAATTTGCTCCCCGCAGCCCCTTTGAAAGTGGCGGTGACACGCTGGATGACGGACCGTCACGGCTCGTTTCGTAGGCGTTCATTCATCAGCAGCTCCAACCATTCCCAGCTCCTCCCGTGCCGAGGACGCACCGATTCTGATGGTTCTTCTTTTATTTACACAAAACTCCAACTATCATCCCATCTAAGGGCAACAGACGATGTCACAAACTCAGGTGAATTGTCGACTTTCAGGTGCAGAAAAGAAACGAGGAACAGTCGCTACGAAAACTTGGTTGATATTAAAGCCTCAATATGAAGCAGGCGTATCAAATAATACGTATAAATGGTTTAAAGGTACTGTAAGGACGGACCTTCATATATTCAAATGAAGAAGAAATGAAGCCTGCGGACAGTGTTTCCGGCTCATATGTCAATCATGTTGGGGGTGCCGCTCAGACGGACCTCCAATGGACTAGTTAGGGGCGAATCAAGACTCAAACAGTCCTCACAACGTCAACGCATCTGTAGTAGTTTCTAGGTTGTGTTTTCCCACAAAAGCCCCATGTTGTAGTTTACTTCCTGCGCGTGGTAGGTGCATTCACGCCCCTGCGCAAACGAACCAGACTTTCTGAGCAAATTAACTCTGGTTTGTTTGGATCAGACGTGGCAGGTGTAAACGCACCCTGATCTGTCCAGGGTCGTGCACGACTACGTGGCCCTTCTTGGCTCTTCTTGGTCCTTATTAGCACTTTTTGGTCCTTTTTGGCGCTTCCTTCTTGGTTCTTCTTGGCTCTTCTTAGTGTTTCTTGGCATTCTTCTTGGCGCTTCCTGGTCCTTCTTGGTTCTTCTTGGCCCTTCTTGGTGTTTCTTGGCCCTTTTTTTTCCGTTTTGGCCCTTCTCAGCCCATCTTGGTCCTACTAGGTCCTTCTTGGCGCTTCTTGGCAGTCTTTTTCGTCCTTCTTTCGTCCTTATTCGCCCTTCTTTCGTCCTTATTGGCACTTCTTGGTCCTTCTTTCGTCTTTATTGGTGCTTCTTGGTCCTTCTTTCGTCTTTATTGGTGCTTCTTGGTCCTTCTTGGTCCCTCTAGGCACTTCTTGGTCCTTTTTGGTCCCTCTAGGCGCTTCTTGGCACATCTTGGTCCTTCTTGGCGCTTCCTGGCCCTTATTGGTTTTTCTTGGGGCTTCTTGGTCCTTCTTGGCGCTTATTGGTCCTTCTTGGCATTCTTCTTGGCGCTTCCTGGTTCTTCTTGGCGCTTCCTTGTCCTTTTTGGTTCTTCTTGGTCCTTCTTGGTGTTTCTTGGCCCTTTTTGGCCCTTCTCGGCCCATCTTGGTCCTTCTAGGTCCTTCTTGGTGCTTCTTGGTATGTCTTGGTGCTTCTTGGCAGTCTTCTTGGTCCTTCTTTCGTCCTTATTTGTCATGGTTCGGTTGTCTAGGACCCAAGTGCAGGAGACAGAGGGAGGCTGGAGGCAGGAGTTCTCAAAACAAAAGGATTTATTCCACAAAAAAGGCAAAAACAAGGCGCTGCAGAGCAGGATGAAAAAACACAAAACTAACAGGGATCAAAAAACTACGAGGAGACATGGAGGTGGAAACAGTACGGACCGACAGGGCACAAAGGAATGACAAGACAAGATATACTGAGGGGATAACGAGACATGACGAGACACAGGTGCAGACACAATCAGGGCAGATGGGACACAGGCGGGGCAAGACAGAAACTGAAGGCAGGGGGGAATGTCAACCTTGACATTATTGGCCCTTCTTTTGTCTTTATTGGCACTTATTCGTCCTTCTCTCGTCCTTATTGGCGCTTCTTGGTCCTTCTTGATCCCTCTCTGCGCTTCTTGGTCCCTGTAGGCCAGGGGTAGGCAATTCCGGTCCTCGAGGGCCGGTGTCCTGCATGTTTTAGATGTTTCCCTGCTTTAAAACACCTGATTCTAATTAATCATCGTCATCAGCTTGTCATCCAGGGCTGCACAATTCTGTTAATGACACAGGTACTTTTATCACGGTGTGCTGAAGCAGGGTAACATCTAAGACATGCAGGACACCGGCCCTCGAGGACCGGAATTGCCTACCCCTGCTCTAGGCGCTTCTTCGTCCTTCTTGGCACATCTTGGTCCTTCTCGGCCCATCTTGGTCCTTCTTCATGCATCTTGGTCCTTGTTCATGCTTCTTCGCCATTCTTTTAGCTTCTTTGTCCTTCTCTGCCCTTTATCGGTCCATCTTGGTCCTTCTTGGCGCTTTCTGGTCCTTCTTGGTTCTTCTTGGTCTGTCTTGGTGCTTCTTGGCAGTCTTCTTGGTCCTTCTTGACAGTCTTCATGGTGCTTCTTGGCAGTCTTCTTGGTCCTTCTTTCGTCCTTATTGGCCCTTCTTTTGTCTTTATTGGCACTTATTCGTCCTTATCTCGTCCTTATTGGCGCTTCTTGGTCCTTCTTGGTCCCTCTCTGCGCTTCTTGGTCCCTCTAGGCGCTTCTTCGTCCTTCTTGGCACATCTTGGTCCTTCTTCATGCATCTTGGTCCTTCTTCATGCTTCTTCGCCATTCTTTTAGCTTCTTTGTCCTTCTCTGCCCTTTATCGGTCCATCTTGGACCTTCTTGGCGCTTTCTGGTCCTTCTTGGTTCTTCTTGGTCTGTCTTGGTGCTTCTTGGCAGTCTTCATGGTCCTTCTTGGCAGTCTTCATGGTCCTTCTTGGCAGTCTTCATGGTCCTTCTTGGCAGTCTTCTTGGTCCTTCTTGGCAGTCTTCATGGTCCTTCTTGGCAGTCTTCATGGTCCTTCTTGGCAGTCTTCTTTGCCCTTCTTGGTCCTTCTTTCATCCTTATTGGTGCTTCTTGGTCCTTATAAGCGCTTTTTGGTCCTTTTTGGTGCTTCTTGGTCCTTCTTGGTTCCTCTCTGCGCTTCTTGGTCCCTCTAGGCCAGGGGTGGGTATTCCTGGTCCTCGGGGACCGATGTCCTGCATGTTTTAGATGTTTCCCTCCTTTAACACACCTGATTCTAATTAATCATCGTCATCAGCTTGTCATCAAGGTCTGCACAATTCTGTTAATGACGCAGTCACTTGTATCATGGTGCAATGAAGCAGTGAAACATCTAAAACCTGTAGGACACCGGCCCTCGAGGACCAGGAATGCCAACCCCTGCTCTAGGCGCTTCTTGGTACATCTTGGTCCTTTTTGGCACTAGAGATGGACCGATCAGGATTTTGAGGGCTGATCACTAATAACCGATCACCAAAAGCAGTATCTGCCGATCCCGATATTGCAGATCACTGAGTGAAATCCATAAATTCATCAATATTGTTGTCTCATGTACACAACACTGACATCATATGATTAGGTATAAAAATTGGGAGATGATAAAGTATCATGAATAGTCTGTTTTATTGCAGGCTGATGTGCAATATTTCACCCTCTAAAGTCTTACAGACGACTTAGACTCAGCTTACACAGATAAGTGTAGTTTACCAGTTTAAGCTTTCTTGTGGTAATAATAATTATGTGACAACACAACATGTGCAGTGCACCAACAGTAAACGATTCACTCTCTTAGAGTTGATACAAGCTCTAAACTATAAACCTTAGTTTTCCTGTGGGAAAAGGAATTAAATCTTAAAATAAAAATGAATCATGAATTATTAAGCTTTGTGAAAGCTTTAGCGATAGCATCCGCCACGTGTGAGGAAACTCTTGTAAGTGAAGCGCAACTCTTCACACTAGAACTCCAAATGTCACTTGTGAAGCCGACTGAAACGGCTGGTGTCCTGTATAAGGCTTTGGACTGTATATAGTTTGGTAAAACTCCGACGGGATTTCATCAGTGAAATAATTACGACCCGGCAGCGCGTACCACGGATCCAAGCTGCTAACGATGCGTTTAAACCCGACGTCTACAACGAAAAGCCGGTTGATGATCAAAGCGTATGAATCCATTACCTTAGGATGTACTTCTTTTTTTTTTCTTGTTGTTGCTGCTGTCATTTATAGGTCTCTGTTACATTCAGCTGAGTTAGCGGCATTGCTGCACGCTCTTTTTCCGTCTCAGCCTTAGCGGCAACCAACTTTGAAAGCTCAATATACTCCTTGATGTGAGAAACTTTCAAATGTCTTTTTCAGCTTCCTTGTGTTGAAATTTTTTGTAACATTCCTCCTCTGGGTATCTCCTTTGGACCTTGCAAACTGCAAATTTGTTGTCCTTTTCAGACATTGTAAAACTCCCATACCGGCAAGGCCGGCCACGCCTCCTTGGGACACCTCAGTCTCAGATGTTGGAACGCATGTGCGGGCGCGGGTTGTTGTTGTAAACCTCATCAGATCGGCCTGCTTTAAACTATTATTTGAGAACGTAGATCAAAACTGATAGGGGCATTATCGTCCGATACCGATCGGTTGCCGATTGATCGGTGCATCTCAACTTGGCACATCTTGGTCCTTCTAGGTCCTTCTCGGCCCTTCTTGGTCCTTCTTGGCTCTTCTTGGTCCTTTCGTCCTTCTTGGTCCTTTCGTCCTTCTTGGCGCTTCTTGGTCCTTCTTGGTCCCTCTCGGCGCTTCTTGGTCCATCTCGGCTCATTTTGGTCCTTCATTGAACATCCTGGTCCTTCTTGGCGCTTCCTGGTCCTTCCTAGTTCTTCTCTGCCCTTCTTGGCAGTCTTCTTGGCCCTTCTTGGCAGTCTTCTTTGCCCTTCTTGGTCCTTCTTTCGTTCTTATTGGCGCTTCTTGGTGCCTATTAGCGCTTTTTTGTACCTTTTTGGCGCTTCTTGGTCCTACTTGGTCCTTCTTAGTCCTCCTTGGTCCTTTTTGGCCCTTCTCGGCCCTTCTTGGCGCTCCTTGGAGCGGGGAATGTGGGGCCCCACTAGCGCCGGCCTCCTCCCAGATGTCGGCACGTGTGTTCGCCGCTGAAATGCGAATGCGTCTCTCAGTATGCAGCATGCGGTGCTGCAGACTGACAGCAGGCGACTCTGATACTCGGTCGCAGATGAGAAAGCCGACACCTCGCTGCGAGACGTGTGTTCCATCCAATCCTGCCGTCACCTCCAACAACAAATAATACCTGAGCCCCGAACACATCAGCGGCGGCAGTCGCCGCTAAATCTCATTAAGTCAGAGACGGAGAGCAGCGATTGTTTTTATGTCGCCCACCGACACAGACGCCCAAACGCTTCTCATTTTTTTTCTTCTCCGCAATGTCAAGGCATAAAAACAAAAGCCGGCCGACCCCTCCTCCTCCTCGCCTCCATCCTCCCGCGCCGCCTCCGGCTCTGCGACAGGACGTTCTCATCAAATTATTACTTTTATTAACGGTCAGATGGCTTTTTAATAGAATCGCTTTATTATGTCGTTTCTCATTTTCGCCTCACGGTGAAATTTCATCCCCCTGTTCTGTTGATGTTGTTCTTTTCTCTTTTCATATTTTCTGGTGTTTATGGCTGCGGGGTGTTGACGACACTGAAAGGAGATTCCTATATTGAGGAGGATAGAGCAGACGATTGGTTGTTTGGTTCTGCTCATTTGTTTGTGGGGAACATCTGCTCACCTCTCCGTTCCTGTTTTTTTTTGTTCTTTCATTTAGTTTCTCCCACATTTATGTTTGTTCCACTGTAACCTTGAAGAAAGAAACACAAAAGAAGTTGTGGAGCAGCAGCGAACTGATTCAGTGGCAGCTTGACCCTGCAAGTCCGTAACTGCCCACTATGGTCTGGAACCAGACATGCAGTTCCTCTACTGTCCACCAGGGTCTGGATTTAATCAGCCCCAACAGGCTCCAAGCAACTCCAACCAGCTACAACCG
The DNA here is from genome assembly GCF_033807715.1 of Cololabis saira. Classification (NCBI taxonomy): domain Eukaryota; kingdom Metazoa; phylum Chordata; class Actinopteri; order Beloniformes; family Belonidae; genus Cololabis; species Cololabis saira. Next base: position 13,896,458 of record NC_084593.1, on the reverse strand, counting down.
GCTCCAACCAGCCCCAACCGGCTCCAACCGGCCCCAACCGGCTCCAAGTAGCCCCTATCAGCCCCAACCGGCTCCAAGCAGCTCCAACCGGCCCCAACCGGCTCCAAGCAGCACCAACATGCTCCAACAGGCTCCAACAGGCTCCAAGCAGCTCCAACCGGCTCCAACCGGCTCCAAGCAGCTCCAACCGGCCCCAACTGGCTCCAAGTAGCCCCAACCGGACCTTACCAGCTCCAAGCAGCACCAACCGGCTCCAACCCGTCCCAACTGGCCCCAAATAGCTCCAACCGGCCCAAACCGGCTCAATGCAACTCCAACCGGCTCCAAGCTAACGTAGATAAACGGAATGAGAATCAGATAAATAAAAATCCGACAGTGACAGCTCGACTGACGACAGTGGCGCGTCACCGCGGCCGAGAGGACGGTCTGAGGAGGAAGCGGCATGGCCATTAGCGGGCTAATAAGCCTCAAGGAGAGGACGGATATGAGGAAGGATAATTAATATCCACCGCTCCTAATTTGGTTTTGGGTGAACAAATGATGGCCGGTTTTGTCCCGGTCAGAGCGGCGGCAGCGCCGGCTCTAATTGACGCGGGCCGGTTATCTGGGGGCGGGGAGCGGCGAGACTCGAGGACGCAGCCGAAGTGACTGTTAGCCGAACTGGCAGGTGGTAAAACAGCAATTATAAAACTAAACTGTGTTGCCTCTCAGAAAGCGTGTCTTATTTGTAACGAGTGAAGTGATAAAAGAGGAAAATAATTGGATTTTTTTTCCCCGAGCCGTTCGCAGCCCTCCGCGTCCTGAATGTTTGAGCGAAAGGATCTTTGAACAAAGTTTATTTCATTCAGACCTTTGATTAACGGCTTCCCACTCGAGGCCACGCCGCAAAAGAAGCAAATTATTCTCAAGATCAAGCTTTTAGCAGTCTCATTATCTGTTTGCCATCTCTGCGCAGCTTTCCTTCACTCTCCCGCCGACTAAACGGCGCGTCTGTCCGGCCGAAGCGCTCGTGTCTCTTTAAAGCTCATTTACAGTCCGTCGTGAGTTTGTGTGCTTCTGTCGGAGCTGCGTTCTGGTTGCAGACGGCTGATTGGAAGCAGCATCCGAGTCCAGAAACATCTCTTCTGGACGTCTACGCTCGTGTAGATCCTGATTCCCTAAAGGTTGAACATCCTCGTCATCATTTTGGAGAAAAATGAATTTAGGAAAAAATAAAAAAGGGTTTTCAGACAAAGGAGTCGGATTATCTGACTCTTCTGGTCAGATTAACCCCGCCTAAGGTTGGCCCCGCCCCCTTCAGATGAATTGAGCTCACAAATACCCCTTTTCCACCAAACTGGTTCCAGGGCTGGTTCTGGTTCTGGTTCTGGGCCAGTGCTGAGTTTGGAACCGGGCTTGCTGTTTCCACTGACAAAGAACTGGCTCCGGGCCAGAAAAAACTGTTCCAAGATAGCACCAACTCTTAGCTGGTCTAGAGTATGGACTAAAAAAAGTATCACGATAATTTCTGGCATTTATCCCGATAACGATAAAAACAATACCAATACAAAAAGTTTCATGAACGGGAATCTTTCTTTCTTTCTTTCTTTCTTTCTTTCTTTCTTTCTTTCTTTCTTTCTTGCTCATTTCTTTCTTTCTCTCTTTCTTTCTTTCTTGCTCATTTCTTTCTTGCTCCTTTCTTTCTTGCTCCTTTCTTTCTTGCTCCTTTCTTTCTTTCTTTCTCGTTTCTTTCTCTCTTTCTTTCTCATTTCTTTCTTTCTTTCTTTCTTTCTTTCTTGCTCAGTTCGTTCGTTCTTTCTTTCTTTCTTTCTTTCTTTCTTTCTTTCTTTCTTTCTTTCTTTCTTTCTTTCTTTCTTTCTTTCTTTCTTTCTTTCTTTCTTTCTTTCTTTCTTTCTTTCTTTCTTTCTTTCTTTCTTTCTTCAATTTATCGTTTTTACCGTGAGATGACAAATTCTTACCGTGGGGAATTTTTTTGGCGGTTTATCGTGAACGGTCAAATATCGCCCATTCCTAGTCTAGAGGAAAGAACCGCTTACGTAAGCGGAGGGGGCGGAGTTGTTAAGACCAACGTCAATAGCAAGACTGGGAGACGGAGACATTTTCAAATATGAATGAATCTGGATGCAGCAAAGCATCATGGGTCTGAGGAGGAGACAACCTGTCTTTTAGAGATGTGTCCATGGAGGAGCTACGTGGACCAAGTCCTATTAGAGCAGATACGTTGTTGTTGCTGAAACTTTCACGCCAACGCAGCGACGTAATGACGTGGTTCCCCTTAGCAGCCGAGCTGTGGAAAAACAAACCGGTTCTCAGCTGGTTTAGTTTTTTGAAACTTCATCCTACACCCTTTCAAACAGGAAATATTTATTTACATATAGATTTGTCTCTTTAATTTGCTTTGTTTTGCTTATGGTTTTCTTTGTTGTTCTTTGTTTTTTTTTTGTTTTTTTTCGGTATATACATTTTATGCATTCTGATTATTTTGTTTTTGTTTTAACCTGTTGAACCAGTTGTAAACCAGAACCAGCTCTGAAACCGGTTTGTTGGGAAAAGGGGTAAAAAAGATACATGGTCCGATTGTCTCCATCGCCGTGCAACATGATTGGCAGAGACACGTCTGATTGGTTGAGGAGGGGAGCTGATGACAGCGGGGTGAGCGTGGAGCAGGGGGAGGACAGTATAATGCGGTTGACCTGGTTCTGACTGGGATATGCATGAGGTGGTACTGCTGCATGCAGGGGGGATGGAGTATCGGTACATTTTGTACCAGTGGAAACGGCCGTGATGGATGGGTATGGGCGGCCCTTTGTGATGTCATAGAGAGCAGACACTAGAAAAAACTAGGGAGGAAACAGAATCCCGGCATTTCACCGATTTTAAAGGAATGTTACAACAAACGTTTGTTGACCTTTTGGTCATAATTCATCACCAGACCACCGCTCCGTTAGCGTTGATGCCTCCTTGGATCTGTGAGTCGTCTTCAGCCTCCTGATAATCAGGAACCGTCTTCCTCACTCCGATCAGCCGCTCCGACGCTCGTCCGTCTCCCTCCGTCCTCGCGGCGGTGCCGGCGCTGAACCACGGCGGCTTGCTCATCTCCGCCTGCTCTTTAATATTTCATCGGCGGCGATGTGATGCGGTGGGAAACTTTGGAATGAAGATGTGAAGTTTTATTATTCTTATATTTCTCTCTGCCGGCTTCACGGCTGAATTATTCACGCCGCCGCCGCCGCCGCCACCCGGGGCGGGCGCAGAGTTAATATTCACCTTACATTCAGATGCTCATCAATTAATCACGCGGCAGAATTATGGATTTTGAAAGTGAATAATTTATGGCGAGGACTTAGTTGACCATCCACAAACAAGGAATCGATGAGCTGACGGAGCGGCTCATCCGCTCCGCGGGAAGGTTAAACTGACCACGGCGTTAACGAGCCGCGCGCCGCCACCTCCCGCCTCGGCGAACATTAGCTGGAAAACACTGGACAAATCCGCGGCATTTAGCCGGCGTGTGCAGCGAGCCTCGACGGCTGTAATTATTTTCCTTGGGAAGGTGCAGCGGCGAGGGCAGAGGGAGCGCCTCCTCGCTAAAGGTCAGAGCCTCTTTATCTCCTCGCCAGCTGCTTTTCACCGCCGCCGCCGGAGTTTAAAACCAGAACTCGCGGTAAAGTTTTAAACATCCGTGTTGAACTTCTTCTTCACTAAAGCGATGACTTGCAGACTGCAGAAGAAGAAGACGAGGACGCCACCCTGGAGCGCTCTGGTCGGCCTCATCCCGGTTGATCCAAAAGTGGGCGGGGCCAGCAGCCCTGGACCACGCCAGAGATGTTCTATAAACGAGACAGCCCACTACGGTTCGGTTTCCTGTATCTGTGTCACGTGGGTTTCCCCACTGCCCCGCCCCTTTAGGAGACTAACAGCAGGTCCTGAGTCTATTGAGTCCTATGGGAAAAGTGAATGTGAGCACAGATTATTACCAATTCCTTCACCCCATAGTAACCTAAGTAAATATGGGACCCATTTTTCAAAAGCCACAAACCTTCTGAACATTCTGACACCAAAATGGAAATTTTCAGACCGACAGATTAGGAGAAAATGAACTTTGTTTGAGACCTGTCTCTGTCTGAGCAACACACTCTCGCCAGATTTGGCTCTCATAGCTAATAATATAATATAATAATAATACATAGCTCTGCTCAGAGTCGTCGGTCACTGCAGAAATGCCAAAGTCGTTTTCCCATCGGATAAAATGAAGTTTAAAACTAAAATAAAACTTGCTTCTTTGCTTAATAATACTGTAATTGTTATTATTGAAGTCTTTTTGGAAGGGAAAAAAGAATATTAGACTGATCCGATGATCTTGTACTGTGTTGATATCAGATAAAGCAGAGCAGATAGAAGGCGGCGGATAAAAGGTAGCAGATATTTAAAAAAAGAGCGGCAAAATAAGGCACAAATATTAAAGTTGTACTGTATCTAGTGCAGGGGTCGGCAAAATGTTGAAAGAGCCATATCGGACCAAAAACACAAAAAACGAATATGTCTGGAGCCGCAAAAAATGAAAGGTCTTGTATAAACCTTAGAATGAAGACAAATGGTGAAAGGAGAAATGTCGAAAAAAAAGTCAAAATGTGGAGAAAAAAGTCAAAATTTAGAGAAAAAAGTCAAAATGTTGAGATTAATGTTGAAGTACAATCTCGAGAAAAAAGTTCAAATGTTGAGAAAAAAGTCGAAATGTCGAGAAAAAAGCCGAAATGTCGAGATTAAAAAGGAAAGGAAAAAGGAAGAAAAAAAAGAGGAAAAAAGGAAAGAAAGAAGAAAAAAAAACAAGAAAAGAAAGAAAAAAAGGAAAAAAAGAGAAAAAAGAGAAAAAAACAGAAAATAAAGACAAAGAAAGAGAAAAAAGGAAGAAAAAAAGAAAAAAGGGAAAAAAAAGGAAAAAAAGAAGAAAAAAGCAAAAAAACAAGAAAAGAAAGAAAAAAAGGAAAAAAAAGAGAAAAAAAGAGAAAAGAAAGAGAAAGAAAGAGAAAAAAAGGAAGAAAAAAAGAAGAAAAAAAAAAGAAAAAGGGGAAAAAAAGGAAAAAAAGGTGAAACATTTTTGAAAAAGCTCCAGGAGCCACTAGGATGGCGCTAAAGAGCCGCATGCGACTCTAGAGCCGCGGGTTGCCGACCCCTGATCTAGTGCCACGCCCTTGATGAATCTTGGACCACGCCCACCCTGACCAACGATGCATATCCGACGTAGATTCTGAATCCGTCATTACAGCGGCGACTTCTGACAGGAGGACGTGTTTCCACGGCAACAACAGGCTCGTGTGGCGGGCTCAACCGTCCGACCAGATCCTGCTGCCGACCCGATGGACAGCTTTGCTCCGCCGCGCCTTGTTCGTCCTGGCGACACAGGTCGTGACCCGGCTGGACCGCCGTGACAAAGCGCCCACCTGGCCTCCGTAATGAGGAGCCTCATTATCCCGGCGCCATCCTCGGCGCTGTCTGCTCGACCTTTTGAAGGGAATCTGAACACGGCCTGAACCCCGGCGGCGCCCAGGACTCGCCCCCGCAGCGTGATTAAGGCGGCGAGACCTAACGTGTCTCGGAGCGAGATTAGAAGGTAGTTTGACTCCCGGGAGCAGCGGCCGCCACCTCAGGTGTGTTTCTCAGGTGAGAAGCCGTCGGCGAGGTTCCCAGCTCGTCAAACAAGGTCATTCATGGGGAAAAAAAAAAAAAGGTGCTCCAGGTGCTTTCAGATGGTCAGGATTATTTGGATCCCCATTAGCTGATGTAGTTTGCATCAACTACTCTTCCTGGGGTCCGATAAATAAAACAATAAAAATAATATGATAAGAATAAAAAATTAAAATACAGTTCAGAAATACACTTACAAACATCACAAAAAGATTTACATAGACAACGTACAGTCTATAAAAGTACCAGCCATTAAGATAAGATAAGATATAGTGACATGTGATTTTGTGGGGATCATCACACATTTAAGCTGTGTCCCAATTCAGGGGCTGCGTCCTTTGAAGGCTGGATTTGAAGGCCGATTACGTCACAGCGGTGCGCCGAAGGCTGTCTCATTTTGAAGGCTCCTTCAAATGCAGCCCACAAATGCAGCCTTCTTTTCCCGCTGTTTGAAGGATCCATCGATTGTATCCTCCGCGGCCCACCATATCCCAAGATTCATTGCGCACAGTCAGAAAAATATTTATTTCCAGAAAAATATTTTCAGATTCAAATTTTTTCAGAAAAATATATTATTTCCGCCGGCGCCGGCGGACACGCCTCTCTTCCTCCTCCAACAAAATGAAAAACAACAAAAACAAAAACAAAACTTCTGGCTCCATTTCTTTTCTTTTTTTTCTTTCCTTCTTTTCTATCGTGTTTTCGTTCTTTCTTTCTTTTTCTTTCTTTCTGTCTATCTTGCTGTCTGTCTATCTTTCTTTCTTTCTACTTTGTTTAGTGACGCAGGACAAGGGCGGGAACAGCTGGTGACGCAACCAGGAAATCCCCCACAGGCTAGACCTTCACGGTCTTCGAAGGCGTGGCCTACGAAGACCGCGTCCTCAGAAGGACACAGCCCCTGAATTGGGACACAGCCATACAGTGTCAAAAAACACACTCAGATACAGCAAGACACACCGTTATCCTCCACCCAGGTCCAACCCAGGCGTGGGTGGTTCTGATGCGGCAGGGCCGGGTCACTTCCACAGACATGAACCCGACTTTCCTTTCTAAGAGATGATTGATCCACGTGTGAGCGGTCTACGCCGTCCAGGGAGGTCCGGTCAGGTCTTGATTTTAGTCCTCAACCCAGACCAGATGAATGTTTGTCATGTTGGTTCCAGCGAAGCCGCCTGACGGATCCGTTTTGATGTGAAAGTGAGTTTGATAAGGATGATGTTCTTGGACTTCTTTAACCTCGTCGAGGTTCTTCAAAAAGCACTTTGGAACTTACTTCCCAATCACTTTGAGTGAACTACTAGCATAAAAGAATTCAAATTATTAGTAAAGAAACATCTCTTAAATAAATACATATAAAACGTATTTAATTATTATTAAATGGCTATTGGGTTACCAAAAATGGCAATGGGTTCAAGTTACGATAAGTGATTATCAGTGGTGGACAGTAACGGAGTAAATTTACCTGAGTACTGTACTTAAGTACATATCCAGAGGATTTGTACTTTACTTGAGTATTAGATTTCTTTGGTACTTATTACTCTTACTTGAATACATTTCCAAGACAAATATTTGTACTTTTACTCGAGTAAATTTCTAGGAAGGCTGAAAAGTACTCGTTACTTTCAGGTCTGCTCTTTTTTCTTCTTCCCTAAAATCCTATTGGACACAAGCTGTTTTTGTCAAAGGAGGAGACCTATCACAGTGCACGCTCTCCACTGGGATGTACGTAAAGCGGAAATACGTCAAGCCTCCTCAAAACGATACCGCCAAAGTAGCCTGCGTTTGTCAAGACAGAGCTGCAACAAGTCAAGACATAGTCGCAAATAAGAAATGTACTCTTACTCTTACTCTTACTTTTACTTAAAGTAAATTTAAAAGCATTTACTTTTGGATACTTAAGTACCTTTAAAAGCAAGTACTTTTCTACTCTTACTCGAGTAATATTTTGACTGAGCTACTTTTACTTGTAACGGAGTAAATTTTGACCAGTAGTATTTGTACTCTTACTCAAGTACTGGGGTCGAGTACTCTGTCCACCTCTGGTGATTATAACTTAAATGCATTGTCGATGACTATACATTGTTTGAATTTGTTGATGCTATTTAAAGAAGGTATGATTTTGTATTGTAATGCACTACATCTAAATGTTTCGTAATGACTGTAACCTTAATGTGAGTGTCAAAAAGAGCACTGGTCTAATTTGACAGAAATCTAGAATATATTTTGTTGTAGAATTTCCCTTTTTTACTTTTTTCTTTTCTATGTTTCTTTTCTTTTTCTTCTACTACCTCTTTAGGTTTGCCTTTAATTTTTGTCTTGTATTGTATATTATGTGTCGGACCCCAGGAAGAATAGCTGCAGTTTTGCTGCAGCTAATGGGGATGCAAATAAAACGTAAAACTTAAAACCTTGTTGTTGCTTCAACTTTCATGCCAACACAGCGACGTAACTGACGTTTGCAGTGACGTAACTGACCTGGCTCCCTTTAGCACTGAGCTATGGAAAAACAAACCGGTTCTCAGCTGGTTCCCATGTTGAACGAGTTGTGAACCAGAACCAGCCCTGGAACCGGTTTGGTGGAAAAGGGGTATTGAACAGGTGACTGGGCCTGGGTCCAATCCATCAGGTTCCCAGCAGCAAGTATCTGAAGACGTTCCACCGTCTGAAGATGGTTTGGATGGAAATCAAAAACACACACAGGGAGAAAGGACTTCTTCTTCTTTCCTCTGTAGAAATGAAGAGGAACTCATCTTCAGCGTTTTATCAGAACTGCATCCTTCACTCATTTCTCTCTCGGCAGCAGAAACCCGACAGAACCGAAGCCGTTCGCAGCTCATCTTTGACCCCGTGGGCTGGTTTCTTGATGACCCCCCCCTCCTCTTCCTCCCCCGTCTGATTATTGAAACTGTCCTCTGGGTGGAAGCGTAAAGCAATAACACACAGAAGCTAATCGGGTTAGCCAACAAGCACATTGCCCCCCATACAAGAGCGGGGGCAGAATCTAATAGTCAGGTGGCAATATCTGAGCAGAATTACAGCATTAGTTTTCATCAGTGTCCCCCCAGCAGCGAGGGGGGGAGGGCAACATGTCTGCGGGAATCTAATTGAGGGAAAACGCATTAACTCCGGGGTTGTTTGCAGGGTTGTTGTTTTTATTCTCCCACAAAACTTCTGGATGTCGTGAAGAAACGAGTCTGAAAGACGCCACGGCAGAGGAAGAGGTGGATGAAGAGGTGGTGGAGGAGGATGATGAGGATGACGAAGAGGAGGATGATGAAGAGGAGGACGAGGATGATGAAGAGGAGGAGGATGATGAAGAGGAGGACGAGGATGATGAGAAGGAGAATGAAGGAGGATGAAGAGGAGGAGGATGATGATGAGGACGAGGACGGTGAAGAGGAGGACGATGATGAAAAGGATGAGGAGGATGATGAAGAAGAGGATGAGGAAGAGGATGATGAAGAGGAGGACGATGAGAAAGATGAGGATGATGATGCTGATGAGGATGATGAAGAGGAGGATTATTATGATGATGATGATGAAGAGGAGGAGAAGGATGATGAAGAGGATGATGATGAGGAGGACGATGATGGAGATGAGGATGATGACGATGAAGAGGAGGATGATGATGATGATGATGATGATGATGATGATGATGATGATGATGATGATGAGGAGGAGGAGGACGATGATGATGGAGATGAGGATGAAGACGATGAAGAGGATGATGAAGAGGATGTGACATTGCAGACTTGAGAAGATAAAAAGCTGTATTTGATGTAAAAACTAAACAGATTTCTTCAACTGTTCATCTTCTCCTCCTTTAAATCTCCATCATCTTTATTTTCAGGGTACAGAGACTTTCATGGGAGGGGGAGGGCGGGGGGCACTCTCTCCTGCCCACCATAATTGGCAGTAATGCCGAGGTTGGCAACCGGGCCCTAGTTGCTAGGCAACCGTCTCCAAAGCTTTCAATTTACGAGCCGTCCAGCAAATAGATTTCTATCTGGGATGTTTGGCGCTCAAAAGGGTGAAAGGCGGCAAAAATGTTTCATAACTCGTCTTTCATTTAGTGCTTTGTTTGTTTTCTTCTTCTTCTTCTTCTTCTACGCGGTGGCGGCTGGAGGTTTGAATCCCTGCCTCTGACAGACGGGGCTTGAAAACAAACCCGCTGCGTTTCATTTGTAGTCTAATTGCAGAGACTCGGCTCAGGAGGCGTAGAGAGGTCAGAGGTCACCGTGGCGCCGGATGATGCGGTTCAATCACATGTTTGTGCTCACGGAAGCTCAGAACATTATGTTTTCCATCACCCCAGGTCTAGACTCTGAACTGAACTTTGCTCCGAGTTTCAAAAAGGTTGATGGAGAAAAATGGTTCAGGTAAACGGTTCCCCGGAAAAGGTGTCGGTCCAAAACCCCCAATAAAAACAGCAGGAGGAAGAACGGCCGGCTCCAACCAGGCTGAGCCGGGTCATGGAAGGACAGGAAAGAACTGGTGGTCTTGAAGGGACCAGACCTGAGGGTGAGGTGTCCAAGACCTCTGCTGTTAGGTGGACGGACTGTGACGCAATATCCAGCAGGGTCTAAACCAGGGGTCTCCAACCCTGGTCCTGGAGAGCACCTATCCAGCATGTTTTATATGTTTCCCTGCTTCAGCACACCATGATACAAGGAGCTGTGTCAACAACAGAACTGTCCAGACCTTGATGACAAGTTAATGACGACCATTGATTAGAATCAGGTGTGTTCATGCAGGGAGACACCTAAAACATGCCTGATAGGTGCTCTCCAGGACCAGGGTTGGAGACCCCTGGTCTAAACGGGGGGGGGCAACCCGAAGACCGGGTTCTGTCATTAGGTTCACATGTGAGACCCAACCAGGTCTGGGAAACCTGCATCTGTGGTACGGTCCAGGAAGAAGCAGCAGCCCTGACTTGGTGTCGGTGGCATTGGTGTGGTCCACTCTGGAACCCGGATGTCTGTGGAACATCAGGGTCGACGTGGACCGCCAGCTCCAGGTCTCTAAAGAGATCATGGAAACCTTCCAGTCCGATATCATCCTGCAGTTGATATCTGTAACGGTGCTGTCTGAGCCGGTAGCTCCGAATAATCCAGGCTCAGGGTGAGAACTTTGGTCGTCCGGGTCTTTTTACTGGATCCATCAAGGACACGGTTTTGGTTTTAATGGGAAACAGCCAGTAGACGCCGGGGCAGAGGGTTCTGGAGCTGTGAAACTGTTTCTGGCACAAGAGGTGTAAATGTTTCAGCCATCAATACTGGCCAAAACCGGTGCGAACTGGTTCAAATAGGCCCAAACTGGTCCGAATTGATTCAACCTGGCCAAAAACTGGTTCAAACTGGCCAAAGGTGGTCTGAACTGGTTCAAACTGGCCAAAACTTGTACGAACTGGTTCAAACTGGCCAAAGGTGGTCTGAACTAGTTCAAACTGGCCAAAACTTGTACGAACTGGTTCAACCTGGCCAAAAACTGGTTCAAACTGGCCAAAGGTGGTCTGAACTGGTTCAAACTGGCCAAAACTTGTACGAACTGGTTCAAACTGGCCAAAGGTGGTCTGAACTGGTTCAAACTTGCCAAAACTGGTCCAAACTAGTTAAAACGGGCCCAACGTCTGAACTGGCCAAAACTGGTTGAAAATGGCCAAAACGGGTCTGAACTGGTCCAAACTGGCCAAAACTGGTTCAAACTGGTCAAAACTAGTTAAAACTGGTCTGAACTGTCCAAAACTGTTAGAAAATTGCCAAAACTGGTCAGAACTGGTCCAAACTGATCCGGACTGGTTCAAACTGGCCAAAACGGGTCTGAACTGGTTCAAACTGATCCGGACTGGTTCAAATTGGCCAAAGGTGGTCTGAACTGGTTCAAACTGGCCCAAACTGGTCTGAACTGGCCAAAACTGGTAGAAAATGGCCAAAACTGGTCAGAACTGGTCCAAACTGGCCAAAACCGGTCAGAACTGGTCCAAACTGGCCAAAACTGGTTTAAACTGGCCAAAAGTGGTCCAAACTAGTTCAAACTGGCCAAAACTGGTCTGAACTGGTTGGTGGGCAACAAGAGCTGCAGAGAGCAGATAAAGGCTGGATCAGACGAATCGTGACATCAGTGTTTTTTGGGAGAGTTTGAAAAGAGGAAGAAAAACGCTCGAATATCCATCTGGGTCAGAAAGAAGATTTCAATTTATGTCTTTGTTGAAGAATAAAGTTTAACTGGATCAAACTGGTTATGTTAAATGTGTGAGGATGGTCTAGTCCAGCCCTGACCTGGATCCACAACAACCCCACCAAGACAGGAAGAGGCCGTCCTGCCGCCTCTTACGCTCGGTGGTCACACCTGAGCAGGTTCAACTGGCGGAGAAAAGCTGCCAGCAGATTCTGACTTCTCAGATGCTTAAACTTGCTGAAAAGCATCTTTTTATTGTTCTTGCTGCCGTTTCTCCAACTGCGGCACGAGTCCTTGAACACATCATCATTTACTGGGTGTTTTAGAGGTCCGTCATCACATGGCGGTGAGTTTACCGCTGATTTGTTGGAGTTGTGTTTGACTTTGCGTGGCCTGAACGTGCCGGTCGTTGGGAGGTCCATCAGACCCCCGCTCTGTGCTTACCGCCTCTCCCACACGGTACCAGTAAAGTACTGTAATCATGGCGGCACATTGATTATCTGAGGCTGAAGCAAAGTCGGTGTCGGAGAGACAACCGACCCTCAGCAGACAATTTAATCGCTGCAGCATCGATAAATTTTAACAATCCGAGCCCGTAGAACAGAGTCAGTAAAATATTAATTCCATCAGAGATGAGGTCGAGGACGAGCGAAGCGACGACGGGCCTGAAAAATCACCAGAACTCCTCGGAATAAAGAATAAAAACCAGGAATCGTTATATTTTTCAAACCCGTGAAAGCAAATGTGACCATTAGCTCGGATTATTGTAATAATTAATTAATCTCCAGCAGAAGGAGAGAAATTTCTCCTCCGCTGCTCCTCCTGGGCTTTTCCAGGCCGTGATATTACAGTGGCCTTTTGTCAATAAAGTGCACACACACACACCCCCACACACACACACACACACACACATACACACACACACACAGGTACTGTTCAGAGTCATGGTTCGGGCCCAGAGGCGGGTCACCGGAAACTGCTCTGTTCAATAAGTTATTAATTCTTGATGCTGGTGGCCGCTGTGCATTATTTAACGATAATGATAACGTCTGCTCCATTATAGATTACAGCACCCGCAGCTCCGCCCGACCTCCCCCCCCCCCTCTATTTCTTTCTCTTTTTCTGAAATCAGACCTTTCAAGAGCGAAAAATAGCCAGGCGGATGGCGTGAGCGACCTCCGGCTCGCTGACCCGCCACCGACTCCAAAAACCCGTCAGTCTCAGAAACTTTGTACACAACAGCAATTATCTGCCACTAATTAACGTGTAATTAAACAAATGATCTGAAAAAGGAAGTTTTGCCAAAGAAAAAGCATTTTTTGGGGTTGCTTTCATCAAGGTCTTAATCCTATGGAAGAAGTAAGGAGTACTGGTTTCCCTTTTTTTAACAAATAATGGTATCGTAATGAAAAGAAACGTGCTTGTTTTTGGACACGTGAGGTTTTATTTGCTTTTTGGGAGGTTTTGAGGAACAGCTTGTATTAATTCAACAAAATAAAACAAGAAATAAGATTAAAACTTTCAGAATAGTTCTGAAAAAGGAGGTTTTGACAAAGAAAACGCCTTTTTTGGGGGGTTTTAGGGTCGTTTGGGGTTGCTTTCATCAACGTCTGAATCCTATGTAGTACTGGTTTCCTTTTTTTTAAACAAATAATGGCATTTTAATTTTTAAAAAAGTGCTTGTTTTTGACCATGTGAGGTTTTATTTGCGTAATAATACGTCTCATTACGATGAGATGCAGATGAAAACGACATCCAGCTGATCTCAAGAGTCTTCAAAACATGTTAAACAAAAGACAAAATAATCAGAAACGGACCCAAAAAGAGTCGACGAGAGGGCGAGGCGTCGAGCGGCGACGCAGGAAAGCTCTGCAGCCCTGCAGCTCCACTCAGGAAAAATGAAATGATTCTGATATCTTCTTCAAAGAGGAAACGTCTCTCCTCCTCCCGAGCAGCCAAGTGTCACAGATAGCGGAGGGAACCGGCGGACTGCTAATGCTCTCTTAAGGCCAGATAGGCTCATTATGCAGCAGCTGTGCGAGCGGAGAGGAGAGGAAAGAAATAACATGTCAGGTCTGGCAGACATGTCTGCTCCATCCCTTTGTAAAGGTAAAAAGCCAGCCGCTTCCTCTCACCTCTTTTAACCTCACATGAAAACAGCGGCTGGAAGTAGCAGGAGCCCTCCGTCGCCCGTGTGAAGCTCCGGTAATTGGCCTTCATGGGAAGTGGGCGTCCAGCCTGCGCGAGGCTAATGTCAGCTTGGCCCTGATTTGTCCGCCGTTTTATTCCTCCGCCGGCGGAGAATAGGAATTGGTGCCCTCCTTACCAGTAAACCTTTCCCTCTGAAGATTAACCGCTGCTGGCCTCATTATAGACGACTGAGCCCTCGCTCTGAAGCTGCGACTTGTTAAAGTCATTAAAACTTGGACTGCTTCTTTATAATACTTCATAATAAGCAAACAGCGCCGCTGGAGATCCGAGACATACCTCTGCCTTTAACCCTTTACATAATGAAGAGTACTCTGATGGGAGATAATCTCTGCTCAATTACGGACGGACGCATCTACTGGGTTACCATGACGACTCATCACATCAGACGTGAGCAAAGACGGGGGCCGAGAACGCAGAGTTTTTTTCTAACGCCGTCTCTCAGTGACATCATCGAGGGAAGGATGTCCTTATATGGTCATAGTCTCCAGGCATCAGTCTCCATAGATGTCCAACTTTGCAGCAGAAATAATCAAATCAAAGTTTCCGTATCCATAGACAGGGTGTCTACAGGTTAGACCAAGTTAAATTTAAGACTTTAATACCATTTTCAAGCTAAATTTAAGACCAAAAAGACAGTCTGAGGTCAAGGTTGCCAGATCTGACAGGTTCCAGCTCAAACGCGATGTAAAACCCAGCGAAATAAGGAAAAAACAGCCCGAATCAAACACTCTCTATGTTAAAACCATCAATTATAAAATGCGGAATAAATTTCAAGTCATAAAGTTCAGGCTCCAAACAAAGACATTACATTGAAATTACATTGAGTAGATTAAAGCAAATATAATATCAGTGAGTTTATTGTGCAAGTTTCTACTTTTCTCTGCCATAATGGCAACTTTGTTGTTAATAATTTCTCCTAAATATTTCAGTAAATACCAGGAAAAGCAGTCCTATATTTTTCAACTCAAAGTCAAATGAAGCCCAATTGGGCTGAAACCTGCCCAATCTGGCAACCCTGACTGAGGCGTTGTCAAGCAAGCGCGTGTCTAACAACTGAAAAACAAATGTATTTCTCCTCAAAACTATTAAATAAACTTTTCCTTTTCAAAGTGTAAGAAAACTTTTTAATGATGACTCGATAAATTCCCTCTAATGTTAAGATTCAAAAATTAAGACCCTTGGATTGACATTTAAGACAAATTAAGACATTTAAAGGCCTTATTTTAGCTTTTTTAAGGACCCGCGGCCACTCTGATAGATGAACTGCTTGGGAGCCAAATCAGGTAAAATGCTATAAAGGGTCGGGTTTATTAATGAAAGGAGACCCGATAAACAGTTTATTTCATCCAAGGCTCGCTGAAAATGTTCCCTAAAGTAGTGTTTTTGTCACACTGCTGATTGTGCAGGTCTATGCACACTTCAGTTGGCCTTATCAGCGTTAATAAAATGGTGTTTTTCCCTTCATCCATTCCTGCCTGCCGAGCGTTTTCTCCTCCACAACAACCAAAAGCTGCAGCACGATCCTAAAAGCAAGTTTGGCCACAGAGGGAGTGCGGCGAGCCTCCCTTTTGCCTAAAAACCCCGCTGGCATTCATCAGAGAGCCCATTTCTATTCATCTAATCAATAATCTGCTCATTTCCGAGGCCCCGGCCAAGAAAAGGGGTTTAAATATTGCTTATTTAAAATGGATTGGCCAGAAGGTGGCTTCTCCAGCAGCGGCTGAACTATAGCAGCTTTAAAATATTCAGACACTTGACCACATGTGGGCGGGAACCCGGCGATGGCCGGGAGAGACGGAGATACTGGGTGAAATATTTCTCCGAGGACGTGAGAAGAAGATTGTCAGCTCAGCAGAAGCATCTTTTTATCACCCAAATCACAGCGGTTAAGCGTTTAGTGATGTGAATGCCAGGAAAGGTGCAGGGACTGGTTGAAACCGGAGTCAGCATGGACTCGGGGAGGGGGTTCGCTCCGATAAGGCTGAAGCTCATTAGAGAAAAAAGAATTAAAATGACACAAGACATCACTGGCTGCCTCGCCGTCCTTTTGTGTCTCTCTTGCTCGCCGCTAATCAGCCGACTGCATCCCGAACCGCTTTAATGAACGGCGGCCGAACCCTCGGCTGGAGGTTTATTAGTGCGGCGGCGAGAGAGAGAGCGCCGGCCGTCCCCGCCGCTGCATTATTGATGCTACGGTCATTTCAGAAGTAAGGCGGCACACGGCTCGCTGCGTGCTTTTTGTTTTTAAAGCCACTTTAAACGCGGCGGACATTAGCGGCGACCGCTCGGAGCTGCTGCAGTAATTACAGAGCAAACAGCACGAAGGCCTTTAATGGAGGAGCCGACTGCACTCAAGTTGAGCCGAGAATTACCGGCCGCCGCCGCCGCCTCCCGCGTTCCTGCAGAGTCCAGGGGTTCAGACCGCCTTATCCATAAATTAACTTTGCCATTATTCCAACATTCGTGCTAATATCAGCTGACGGCGGGGGGGTTGCAGTAAGGCCCAGTCCCAATACACCCCCTACCCCTACTTTTCAGCACTACCCCTACATTTTGCGCATTCCCATGAGGGTAGTGGTGTCCCAATTCCTCCTTGCATCTAGGGGGAGTGGGGAAAACGAGGGTGGGTATCAATCTAGCCCTTCAGAGCAAGGGATTTCAGATGCTGACTTCGCGACCAAGGGCCTGAGAAAATTTCCCAGAATGCTTTACGTTATCATTTGCAGACTGAATCACAAAAAAAACATGGCGGACATTTCTTATTTTTTAATGAATAAAATCAATATTTTGAGTTAGTTTCTGCATAAAAATGCGTTTTGATTACATTTCTAGCAGGAAATATATATTTTACTTTCATAATATTCACTCAGTGAATGCACATAATCACTCGCTTGCCCGTTGTTGCAAAGATCTTGCCAGAATAAAGGCTGATTTATGGTTCTGCGTTACACCATTCCTGATATGGTGTGACGTATTTGCAAACGTAACTACGCAGTCGCTTACGTACCAGAACGTAAACCACGCAGTGAAGTAGCAAGTGGTGTCCCAATCCCTAGGGAACATTACAAGGGCCCTACCCATGTGGCTTCATTTTTAGGGCTAGTGGTAGTGAGTAGGGGGTGTATTGGGATTAGCCCTAAGAGTCTCCTCAACATCCGCCATCCTCATCTTCACGTGTCCAGATCTTCATCCTCATAAACAACCGTTCTGCAGCGACGCGGTGGTCTGGGAGCGCGGGGGGCCGTGAAGTCCAACCGATGCACGTTTAAGGCGCTTTTCCACTAGCACCTACTCAGGCCGACTCGCCTCGCCTTTGCGCTTTTCCACTCGGGGTCTAACGTGCAGAGTAGATACTTTTTCTGTAACTAGTCTACCGAGGTTCTAAGCGGCTGAGTCGGCTGTATCTGACATCATCACCCTACAGGCCACCGATTGGTCGGGGGGTTGGGAGTCAGACGTCTGAGTCAGGATGTGACATCAGCGAAAGAGAGACTCTGACCGGGGCTTCTTGTTCATTTTATTCAACCAGCAAAGGCAGCAAAAGTCTGTTTGGTGATCCAACTCTGAGGTGCAGATGTTTATAAACCTGGTGGCTGAGGAGAGAATTAAAAAGGGATCTAGACGGGCGATAAGGAACGACCAGATCCACCAGGAGCTCTGTCACTTCATAGCTGCTCACGGCTCCCAGACTTTTCAGCAGCGCAGAGACAAACTAAAAAAATTAAAAAGCGTTGCCGCTTGAAGCTTCTCTCACTCTCATTTTTTAACTTGATATGGAACACAAGCCACAGACCCAGCAGCACATCTATCACCTCCTCCAGGTTCTACATCTTTAGTGTTGTTGTCTTTTTCGTTTAGATCATACAATCAAATACGTCACAGCAGCTTCACTCCAACCTCCTACTTCTGCTCCGGGTGCTGAATTGTTATGGAAAAGAAACCAGGCCGAGTTGAGTCGAGTCGAGTAGGTACGAGTGTAAAAGTGCCATTAGTCTCGTCAATACTGAGGAACATGCACAGATGTGTTGCACTAATGATGACGACCGGACAGCGTTCAGCCGTCTGATGGTCCTGCACTGCATGCTGGGATATGGTCCGCCCGATGGGAGAAACTGGTTTCTTTAAAAAGGTTTTTGTGGCCCTAGTGGCCTTTATTGAGAAAGTAGGAAGACAGGAAACGGGTAGAAAGAGAGGTGAGACATTGCAGTATAGAGCGACATGCTGGGACTCAAACCTGCGCTGCCCGCATGAGGACAACAGCTTCGACAAAGGGCACCTGCTCAACCCACTGAGCTATCCAGGGCCCCAGAAACTGGTTTCTTTTTGTGTTCTTTACCTGGTTGTCCAGGCAAAGTTAGAGGGGGGGCAATACGGCAAAAATATCATATCGCCATATTTAAAAAAATAAATAAAATCACCATTTCGATTTTAGCACGATCTTAAATTGAAATAAAAACAGACAATACATGTTGCAGAGGAAGATAATAATTTAAAGAGACTACTAAAATTGAGTGTAGAGCCGTTTGACACGTTATTAAAACTAGGATAGCAGGGTACCACCATCCTCGATGCAGAAATGGGGCCAGAAAACAAATCTTGACTGACGTTTTGTTAGTTTTCATGTTTTTTATTCTTATTATTTATATTATGTTCAGTATTCCAACTTTCTAGAAAGCTGGTTTGTGTAGAAAGTCTTCCCTTTCAAGCTCATTAAAGTAAAGATTTAATTGCACTCCGACAGCTGAATTAACTTTAAACCTTCAGCTGAATTTTTACCAAAACATCTTTTTTTTGGAAAAGTATTTACATCTGGGCAACTCGTACCGCGGGTCAGCTACTTTAAGCAGGCGTTTTAACCGTCTTTAACGGTACCACATCCTTTGCGAGATAAAACGTTACCTCTTTCCATCGCTTGCTTGACTTGTCAAATGTTAATGTCATCTGTTCTGGTCTCACGCTACCTGCTGGCTGCGGCGCCGCCGGGCCCCTCGCGGTTTGGCTCTCAGCTGTTTGCGATGCTTCCTGTTCAGGGGATTAAACAGATTCGTTGTGTTACCACCCGACGTGCGAACTGTTTCCATGCAAACTTTGCAAATTACATTGGCTTGAGCTCCATCACTTGCAGAAAATCCAAACTTATTCCGGATAATTGAGGTGGATATTTTTTGCAACCAACTCCGTTTGGCTTTAGCCATCGCTCTCCATGCGCTACCGCTACACAAACAAGGAGGCGGAGAGAAAAGCGCATCACTGCCCACAATTTGCTTCGTATTATATAATAATTATTATATCTGGGTAAAATTCCTTCTTATTTATATTCTCTTTTAATATGGGAACAAGGAGGTTACAATCTCTGTTCAATGGACATTTTGCATTTGGTTGTTCCAAAAATAACAACGGAATTTGGGAAGAAAGCTTGTAGGTTTTCAGCACCAGATGCTTGGAATAAACTTCAATCCAAACTGTATTTACCAAACCTCATACCTGTGACTGAATTTAAAGCTCTGATGAAAACAGTGGAGTTCAGACTGTCTGTATGCAAGTGTTTTAATTAATTATGTCTTTATGTAATTCATGTATTTGTTTGTTTGTTTTTTATCTTTTAATTCTGTAACTATGTTGCTGCTATCTTGGCCAGGTCTCCCTTGTAAAAGAGATCCCCGATCTCAATGGGACTAACCTGGTTAAATATAGGCTAAATTAAAAAAAAATATATATATACTGTGTTCAAATAAAATACTTCTGGAGTTCCCTTTGTATCCCAACAAACAAAACAGGAATTCCAGCGCAAGGATTAATTGGCATAACTAAAAACACCAGGAAAATGAAGTGCAAATCCCAAATGGAAGGACATTTCAAAATAAAAGAAGCACTAACGCTAACCGAGGCCCAGGAAAACAGACCGGAGATCCCAAAGCATGACAAATGTGTTCATTTCATGGGACCTTTATTTTCTAATGGCCCCATTTATTTCCAAACTCTTTTTGTTCCTGGCTCTTATATTCAAATGAAAGTGAGCGTTTATCAGATCAGCTTTGCTGCCTGACACAACAGAGGCTCATCACATTTGTCTAATTTGTGCCTCCTCGTCTCCTCTCTCGTCTTCCTCCTGCCTCTGACTGAGAAATCGATTTCAGCAAAATGTTTTGAAGGAGGTTTGATTTTTAAAATGCTCCCGGAGGAGAAAAGAGGGCTGTTGTCGGAGCGCTTAGTGAAGACACACCAGTGGATAGAGGTGGTTCTGGTATCTGTGGCGTACAGTGTGAAACGTTAATCTTAAATTATTAAAAACTCTTATTATCCGGCTTCCGGCTTAGCTTTACATGGGGTGAGACGTAATTAGCGGAGCTCCTGCAGAGTTAATTTTAATTCAGCATTTATTGGCACTTTTTGTATCACTCCCACGGCTTTGGTTTTAACTAACCTATTTTCAACCCGGTTACTTCGACGACTTACCACGGAAATGCCTCCAAAGTCCTTCAAAGCGGGGAATAACCCTCCAGCTAACCCGCGGCCTGCTGCTCATGCCGTCTCCTCGCCCCGCGGTGATTCCCCTCCTCCGGAGAGCACCTGCGCTGCGCAGGTTCCAGCTGCGGAGTTCAGCCGGCTTAAAACCGAACTTCTCTCCGCTCTTCGCAATGATGTTGCGGCTGTATTTAGGTCAGAGCTTCAGCAAGCACTGAACGAGAATTTAACGTCCATTAAGTCCGAGCTGCTTTCCCTTAAAGCTGATCTTTCTGGCAGTATTTCCTCCATGAAGGCGGACGTCGCGGGTCTCGCAGCCACGGTCGCTGGGATCGAGCTCTCGCTCTCAAGCTGCTCAGATGACATCGTTGCTCTCCAGAAAAAAGTTGATCACTTGTCGAAAGAATATGTGAGGCTGGAGGACAGATGCGAGGATTTGGAGTCAAGGTCCCGTCGGCAGAACCTGCGGATTATTGGCGTCCCGGAGGAGGATCCTGACTCTTCATCTGCAGCAGGTGTTTCCAGGCTCCTGGCGGAAGCCTTCTCCCTCGACGCAGAGCCGGTGGTGGATAGAGCCCACCGCACCCTCATGCCGAGACCGAAGACCGGGGAGCGGCCCCGCGCAATAGTGGCAAGGCTCCATTACTACACCGACTGCGCTGACATCCTGAGAAAGGCGAGAGAGCGGCAGCGGATAAAAGTCCGGGGTATGAGCATCTCCGTGTTCCCGGATCACACAGCCAAGACAGCGCGGGCGCGCGCTGCCTTTAATGACGTGCGCCGTCAGCTGCGGGAGATTGAAGGAGTCCGGTATGGATTGCTGTACCCCGCCCGGCTGCGTGTAACCCATGATGGCCAGCAGCGTGACTTCACGTCGCCAGATGAAGCCCTGGCATTCATCAGGAAAATAAAAAAAGTGACTACCAGCTAATTTTCTGGGACGATTTATCCAGCTTGCTGTCCATGCGGGACTCTGGCCCTGGGTGAGTGACTGAGTCAATTCAGAAAATGGGACTTTATGTCGTAATTTTTTTTTTTTTTTTTTTTTATATTTATTTATTAATTTTTTTTTTTTTCTCTTCTAACTATCAATGGGAACAACACCGTTTAAAATTGAAGGCCTAATCATTTCTCTGGTATGATGCCTTGATTAGAAAATATGCACACACCCCTGTCTTTGCTTAAATTGTGTGCATGTGTGTGCGTGTCTGTGTGGTTGTGCGAGTGCATATATGTATATATCATTGTTCTATAGGCCAAAGATCTCCTTAATTTTAATTAACGTTTGTTGTTACCCTGACAAGACAGCGATCGTCAGAATTGCTCAGATTGTTGGTTTCGTATGCCTCCATGCGGGACTCTGGCCCGGGGTGAGTGACTGAGTCAATTCAGAAAATGGGACTTTATGTCGTAATTTTTTTTTTTTTTTTTTTTTTTTTTTTTAATATTTTTTTTTTTTTTTTTTTTATTTATCAATAGTTTTTTTTTTTTTTTTTATTCTCTTCTAACTATCAATGGGAACAACACCGTTTAAAATTGAAGGCCTAATCATTTCTCTGGTATGATGCCTTGATTAGAAAATATGCACGCACCCCTGTCTTTGCTTAAATTGTGTGCATGTGTGTGCGTGTCTGTGTGGGTGTGCGAGTACATATATGTATATATCATTGTTCTATAGGCCAAAGTTCTCCTTAATTTTAATTAACGTTTGTTGTTACCCTGACAAGACAGCGATCGTCAGAATGGCTCAGATTGTTGGTTTCATATGCCTCATATTTTATTTTTTTTTTAAGGTTTTAACTCTGCAGGAGCTAATTTTGTTTTCGTTTTTGTATCTAGCTTTACAGTCGAAAGCATCTCCTTTCGAGAATGGCTTCCTTTGAAGCCAGCACGGCTGTTTCCATCGTTTGGGGATGGGATCATCTAATGTGCGTTGGGTGGGTGGGCGGGGGTTATGGGATGTTGGCTTTTTGTCTCTGTAGGTATGTATATACTCCTGAGTTTTGTTTGTTTTGGTTTTCCCTTATACCTTTTTTCCTTATATCTCCTCTGGTGGTGGGTGAGTCGGTCTTATTTTCTCTCAGAGAATGCCTATGAGCGATCGTAATCTGCGCAAGCCTGATACTGGATCAAACATTACATTCACTAGCTGGAATGTTAAAGGTGTGAATAATCCAATTAAGCGATCAAAGATTTTTTCACATTTGAAACGCTTAGACACTGACATAGCTTTCCTTCAGGAAACTCATTTGCGAAATAAAGATCATTTCAGACTCAAACGAGCTTGGGTGGGTGATATTTTTCATTCAAATATTGATTCTAGGTCTAGAGGAGTAGCAATTTTGATCAACAAAAGAGTCAATTTCTCCGTCTCCAGGACAATATCTGATAAGAATGGTAGATATCTTATTGTTGCGGGCACTCTATACTGTAACCCTGTATTGTTGGTGAATATATATGCCCCTAATTTTGATGACCCCAATTTTACGGATAGGCTGTTTGGCAACCTCCCTTTCTTAAATACGCATATTACAATACTGGGCGGTGATCTGAATTGTGTTATTAATCCTTCTTTGGACCGTTCGAATCCTCGTACTTTGACTCAATCCTCTATGTCAAAATCTATTACCGATTTTACAGTCAAGAACGGGCTTGTTGATCCGTGGAGGTTCTCACATCCTGGAGATAAGGAATTCTCTTTTTTTTCTCAAGTACATCAGTCATATTCACGTATTGACTATTTTTTTGTTGATGCTCTCTTCTCCCCAAAGTTACTTCTGTCGTATACCACCCAATTGTTATTTCGGATCACGCCCCTCTAACTTTGAATATAACATGGTCTGAGCGCCCCCGTTTTTCTTCTCCCTGGAGGTTTAATCCATTGCTTTTATCCGACGATGCATTTAATGTTTCTATATCTGCTTCAATAGATGATTTCATTGCATTAAACAAAACAGACTCTACCAGTTTTTCGCTAGTATGGGAATCACTCAAAGCATATTTGCGAGGACAGATTATCTCTTATTCAGCATACGCCAGTAAAATCCGCAGGGCTAAATTACAGGAGCTCACATCTAAAATTCAGGACACAGACAGACTAAACTCAGTTAACCCAAGTCCGAGTTTACTGAAACAACGGCTTGATTTGCAGTCAAAATTCGATCTTATAGCGACAGCCGATTCTGAACGGCTCCTATTACGCGCTCATGCCAACTATTATGAACACGGCGATAAACCAAGCAGGTTATTGGCTCACCAATTAAAAAGGCAAGCAACGTCGAGACTGATTCCCAGCATTAGAGATTCTAATGGCACACTTACCACCGATCCAATCGCCATCAACACAATTTTTAAGTCATACTACTCCTCTCTCTATGAGTCAGAATCTCCACTTGACACAGCAGAAATGACCTCCTTTCTTGATAATATCACTGTCCCTACTATTAATTTGGATGTGGCTAATGGCCTCGATGCTCCTTTCAGCTTGCAAGAAATTGCTGCCGCCATTGAAGCTACGCAAAGCAACAAGGCCCCTGGTCCCGATGGGTTCGGAGCTGAGTTTTTCAAAAAATTCAAAGACAAATTAGCCCCCCTTTTACTTTCAATGTACAATGAGTCCCTTGATCATGGCTCATTGCCTCCCTCTTTAATGCAGGCGTCCATTGCCCTCCTTTTGAAGAAGGACAAGGACCCTGAATCATGCACTTCTTACAGGCCCTTGTCTTTACTGAATGTGGATGTCAAAGCACTAGCAATTCGTCTTGATAAGATCCTTCCTAGCATCATATCTGAGGAGCAGAATGGTTTCATCAAGGGACGCCAGCTCTTTTATAATGTTCGTACACTTCTTAATGTGATTCTCTCTAAAGATTCTTCTCCACTCCCTGAAGTTGTTATCGCAATTGATGCTGAAAAAGCGTTTGATCGTGTCGAATTTAACTATCTTTTTGCAACACTTCATAAATTCGGATTTGGACACAGGTTTATATCGTGGATTAGACTTCTTTACACTTCCCCTCAGGCCAGCATTCACACCAATGACAACTACTCCACTTATTTTACATTATCACGTGGCACGAGACAGGGCTGCCCTCTCTCCCCTTTGCTATTCGCTCTATCCGTCGAACCACTTTCAATTGCTCTAAGAACTCTTCCTCTATGTCGCGGAGTCTCTAGGTCCAATGTGGAACTCAAATTGTCACTTTATGCAGACGACCTCCTTTTATATGTATCTGACCCTTTAACCAGCATTGCACCAATATTATCTCTGTTGAAGAATTATGGATCCTTCTCCGGCTATAAGGTCAATCTTAACAAGTGTGAATGCTTCCCCATAAACTCCTCTGCTTTACAACTCAAACAATCTGATATCCCCTTTAAACTCAGCCCGTCGGGCTTTAGATACTTAGGGATTAATGTGACCCGCACTCTGCCCTCTCTTTTCACCGCTAATTTTTCCTCACTGGTAACTCAAGTGAAGGCGGACTTACAGAGGTGGAACTCCCTACCACTGTCGCTGATAGGAAGAATTAACACAGTGAAAATGACTGTATTGCCTAAATTTCTTTTTTTGTTCCAATGCACTCCTTTATTTCTACCAAAATCTTTTTTTAAATCACTTGACCAAATTGTTTCCAACTTTTTATGGGCCGGTAAGACACCCAGAGTGAGGTATTCGCTTCTCCAAAAATTTAAATTTAATGGGGGTCTAGCACTACCAAACTTTATGCTTTACTATTGGTCAGCGCATATTCACAAACTAATTTATTGGCTTCAGTCTCCTGAGTTATTATGGTGCAGATTGGAGGCTCAGTCACTCTCTTCATCCTCTGTAACGGCCCTACTCTCCTCCTCTTTACCATTGAATCCCTCTAAGTTTACAAATAGCCCTGTGGTGCTTTCCTCCCTTAAGATTTGGTCACAGTTTAGGCGCCACTTTAAATTTGCTTCTCCATCCATCTATACACCTGTTACTAAGAATCATCTGTTCCCTCCATCACTAATAGACACCACTTTTATGATTTGGTACAACCGGGGCATTAAGCACTTCAGGGATCTATATAAGGATGGTATCTTTTCCACATTCTCAGATCTGAGGTCAAAGTTCAATTTGCCTGCCTCCCATTTGTTTCGCTACTTCCAGCTTCGACACTGCGCCTCTGCTTTGTTTCCATGCTTCCCTTCCCTTCCTGCGAACCAACCGTGGGATGATCTTCTAACTATGAAACTCAGTCAAAAGTCTCTGATATCTAAGATATATGCACTGTGTATGACATTTGATGATCATTCTGTAGATAAAGCTCGGGAGGGTTGGGGACGAGAGTTGGGCCTTGACTTCACAGGGGAGCTGTGGGATAAAGCTATCCGTAGCATACGATCTAGCACGCCTTGCGCTAGACTAGAACTTATTCAATTTAAGGTGCTGCATAGAGCCCACCTATCAAAATCCCGATTATCGGAAATATATCCGAATGTTGCAGACTTATGCGACAGATGCCAGGGTTCTCCCTGCAATTTAAGTCATATGTTTTTCTCCTGTCCTAGGTTACAGAAATTTTGGAGTGATTATTCTGTGATCATGTCTAAAGTTCTGGGTAAAAAAGTTGTTATGGCCCCTCTCTTAGCAATATTCGGACTCACTGTCGACTCCTCACATATCAGCCACACACAGTCAGAAGTATTGGCTTTCACATCCCTTTTAGCAAGACGTCGTATCTTACTTTTATGGAAATCCCCCAGGTCCCCGTCTATTTCTATTTGGCTTAGTGATGTTATGTTTTTTCTTAAATTGGAGAAGGTGAGATACTCTGTAAAAGGCAACTCAGCTAAATTCATTCACAAATGGCAATCGTTCATAGACCACTTTACCGCGTTGAAGACTCTACCCACCGACTGACCCCCCCCCCTCCCTTAATTTTCTTTTCATCTCCTTAATTTGTTTTTTTTTATGTTTTATTTATTTCCAGTTTCATTTCTTGCTCATCTGTTTATTTAATGTTTAACGCTACAGAGACTCTGTTCCTTTGTTAGGTTTTGTGTGTTTAAAAAAAAAAAAAAAAAAAAAAAGACAATGTATAATGCGTCTGTTCGACTACACGTTTCCATGTGTTAAGTGTATGTTGTTTCTTATAAAAAGATCAATAAAAAAAAAAAAAAAAAAACTCTTATTATCCAAAAACCAAAAATTGTTAAAAGCAGCGGTCCTCATACAGGGCCTTGTTGTACTCCTAATTTAGTTTTATTCATTTCCACTGTGTAATGGGTCATCACAGATGCCTCTGAGTCCAGAGATGTGGACAACGAAATTACTTTTACAAGAAAGAAAACATAAAATACTTCAAGTTCTGTCTGCAAAGACATAAAAGTAAAGTATTTGTAATAACCGCTGCACCGATTTGCGGTTCTGAATTGGCCATATTCACGGGACCGGTCTTGGTCTCAATATCGGTCTCGAGACCCCTTTTTTTGTGGTACTGGTCTTTTCTCGGCCTTGGGTCTCTCGGTCCCCCCAGGTCTAGGACTCGGATCATTGAGATGCCATTGCACACCAAGGTGACAGAATCTTTTGATCATTAGTTCTTCAGTGTAATCTGATTACTTTAATGGTAAATAATGTAATTTCAAGTCAGTAATTGTATCTTTAATATTTAAAATTCAGGCTTCATCTCCAAATTCAGTCCAATTTAAGTCAGTAACATTTACTATTCATGACTTTCCTGAGGTGGAGGGGGGTGTTGGAGGCTGGTTATTCTGTTAGAGACTTTGGGACTAGTTAGTAGTCGTGTCAATCCTTAAAAGCACTGGAGTCAATCCTCCAATAGTGTAGAAATAGTGGTAGTGCAGTCGCCACACAGATCTGATCTCAGCTGATTGATGAAAGCATTTATAGTGAGTTCAACATCATCATCATCCACTTCTCTGTGTTATTGTGCTGCTGTTGAAAGGGGGACTGCCAATGGAAATTAGCCTTTTGGCTACAATTGGGTGCATTTAAATTTTTTAAATGTTCATTGATGTACATTGTCCCTCTATAACAAATAAATGCAAAAATCAAAAAAATAAATAAATACAACCTCATTTGGAAACTAGCTGAACCAGGATGGAGCTGATGTTCTACAACTCACGCAGGATCAGGAAATAACTAGGTTTCTTTTTGGTCTTGAGCTGAACTAGTCTTGGTCTTGACACTTTCTGGTATTGGTTTTGATACTCTCTGGTCTTGGTCTTGGTCTTAATACTCTCTGGTGTTGGTCTTGGTCTTGATACTCTCTGGTCTGGCTCTTGATACGTTCTGATCTTGGTCTTGATACTCTCTGGTCTTGGTCTTGATTCTCTCTGGTCTTGGTCTTTGGTCTTGATACTCTCTGGTCTTGGTAGTGTCTTGGTCGCGGTTTAAGTGGTCTTGACTACAAGTCTAAGGACCAGCTTGTTGAACGATACCGATACTGCACCTACGGAGAGGTTTGGTTCGGGTCCACTTGAGCTTGGACATCAATCTTGGATGGTGTCGTTGAATCATCGTAACCTCCACACCTCTAGGGGGCAACGGTGAGCTTTGGCAAGTTGTTGTAGGTTCCTGGTTTGGATCCCAATGCTCAACAGTCTCGACCTCAGCTTCGGGGTTGAAACCGAGGAAAATCACTGTAACTGAAGTGTTTGTGTCGGTTTAAATGAAAAGCTCCGGTTAATGAAGGATGCCTGTAATTCTTCGTTTACCTCCGTCCTCTCGTGGCCGTCATCAGCAATTAAACCTGAATGAATATAAATAAAACCTCACAATGGAAACCCACGGGGCGGCGCCGCACATATTTAATCTGCAACAAAAGATTATTTCATCCCGTCTGTTTATCTGACAGCTTTCTTCTCTGAGCGTTCGCCGCTCGCTCACGCCACACAGGAAAAACACAATCAGAGAACAAAAGAGGAAAGGCCGAGTGGAGTTTGATTAAATCAGGCTGAATGGGGCTCGCGAGCGGCCATTGTTGCTGTTTGGAGGAGTGTTTGTGTGTGATTGAGCTTCACTCAGCAGCTTGTCCGACGCCGCGCAGATGAAATGGACCATCCAAAGTAATTTACTGAGACCGAAGGTTTAATTTGATTAACGGAGGTTTTTACCTGATGTTTGACTCTCAGACGATAAGAGGCCTCGCTGACTCGGATGGATGGATGGGTGGATGGATGGATGGATGGATGGATGGATGGATGGATGGATGGATGGATGGATGGATGGATGGATGGATGGATAAATGGATGGGTGGATGGATGGATGGATGGATGGGTGGATGGGTGGATGGATGGATGGATGGATGGGTGGATGGGTGGATGGATGGATGGATGGATGGATGGGTGGATGGGTGGATGGGTGGATGGATGGATGGATGGATGGATGGATGGATGGATGGGTGGATGGGTGGATGGATGGATGGGTGGATGGATGGATGGATGGAGAATTAAACACCTGAAGATGAAACACCTGAGGAGACCTGCGCTAAAGCTACTGATCAACTACACACCTGTCCATTAAATTTTTCAATTCAATTCAGTCAGAACATAAACCCCCGAGCAATTATTACATAAACAATGGCAGGTAAAAACTCCCCTAGTGGGAGAAAAGCCTTAAGCCAAACATCCATCCATCCATCTGGTCTAATGGCGGTTTTCCACATTGTAGCACGCTCGTGCTACTGGGGTGGACCGAAAGGACAGAGGACATCCAGTACGCAGCACCGCTCCAGTAGCTGGTCCTCCCCCGGAGCCACCCCGCCGCTGTCACACACATGTAATCCATCTATCTATCCACCCACCAATCTCTCCGTCCATCCATCCACCCCTCACCCATCCAACCAACCATCAATCCATCCATCCTTCCACTCGTCCATCCATCCATCCATCCATCCATCCATCCATCCATCCATCCATCCATCCATCCATCCAGTCATCCATCCATCCATCCATCCAGCTATGCATCCATCCATCCATTCAACTACTTATCCATCCATCCATCCATTCAACTACTTATCCATCCATCCATCCATCCATCCATCCATTCAACTACTTATCCATCCATCCATCCATCCATCCATCCATCCATCCATCCATCCATCCATCCATTCAACTACCCATCCATCCATCCATCCATCCATCCATCCATCCATCCATCCATCCATCCATCCATCCATCCATCCATCCATCCATCCATTCCTCCATCATCCATCCATTCAACTACCTATCCATCCATCCATCAATCCGGTTTTCCACAAGTACCTACTCAGCCTCGTCTCGTCTCGACTCGACTTGCCCTCGTTTCTTTTCCATGAGGCGGGGTTGGAGAGAAGCTGCTGTGACGTACTCGATTGTGCGACACAAACGAAAAGACGCCAAAGACGGAGAACATGGATGAGTTTATATATCTGCTGCTTGCTCTGTGGCTTTTATTCAATATAAAATGAAAACAACGGAGGGTGAGAAGGCTTCAAGCAGCGAGGCGAAACACCATTGAGAAGCACAGGAGAGGCTCGAAGCCATACAGTCCTACCAGGCTGATTGGCCAACCCCCCGACCAATCGGTGGCCTGTAGTGTGATGACGTCAGATACGGCCTGACTCAGCCCCCTTAGAACCTCGGCAGAATAGATACAGAAAAAGTATCTACTCGGCACATTAGACCCCTAATGGGAAAGCACCAAACTGAGGCGAGTCGAGTCAGGCCGAGTAGGTTCTAGTGGAAAAGCGCCATAAGTAAAAAGGTCCAGACCTCCATCTCCTCAGCCACCTACCTTAGCTATTCCCTGAATCTGCCCTCGACGACCTCCTGGTTGGTCGGGCCTGAAGCCCCTCCCAGGGAGGCCGGTTGGGGTTTAGTTTAGGGTTTGATGAGGAGGTATCCGAACCGGGATGCCCTAATCATCTCAGACGGCTCAGATCTGGTTCTGATCCGATTCCGATCTGGTTCTGATCTGGTCTGGAGGGAGTTCTCCAGCTTGGAGTCACTTCGTCCGTTTCATGAATGTCCGTTAAAACCCCCAAAGTTGTTTATGTTTAATTGCATAAAAGTTAGACTCAACAGCCATTGGCTCATCTGTGTT
The DNA here is from genome assembly GCF_033807715.1 of Cololabis saira. Lineage (NCBI taxonomy): Eukaryota > Metazoa > Chordata > Actinopteri > Beloniformes > Belonidae > Cololabis > Cololabis saira. Next base: position 13,865,836 of record NC_084593.1, on the reverse strand, counting down.
TGAAGGGCGGGGCTTACTGGTAAAATAATAACTAGCTTCGGGCCGTAATACCAGTTCCTGCCACGTGTGGCGAGCAGCACAGCGGCCTCAGAAGTCGCCGTCTGGATCACCTGCCATTCACACACCGGTACAAAATGTACCGGACGAGGGGCAGGGCGAGGGGCGGGGCTTACGTGATGACTCATGCAGAGATCGTGTCGTGGTCTTTCTGGTGTATTTGGTGTTTTTATTCTCTCTCTGAATTTTAATTATTACAATATTGTTGAAAATCTGCACTTTAGTGAACAAACCTGTGTGTATGTGTGTCGCCGCCGCTCTTATCGCCACCGCCAATCGCACACGAGAAAGAGAAACTTAATTAAAAAGATATGGCAGAAAGCTGTCGGGCTCAACTCCTTTTCAATTATACTTTCTTTGTGCGTTT